>NW_019384457.1:209618-260175 GCF_000671375.1 Centruroides sculpturatus
GATGTGTAAACAATGACTCATCGGTGTTAAATTTCACAGAAGGGCGAGACAAAGGAAGTTAAACTTTGAAGCTTTTTCTTCAAAATTAACGCATTTCTTTCGTTTTTTTCAGTTTTAAGTATTTTTTATGTTTAATTACATTTATATCAAAAATTGCTAGGAACTAAAGCGATTAAGGTAGATCTAGCTGTCCTTTACATCCATAAACATTATATGTCAGCGGAACAAATGGAGTGAGCTTTGAGCGTTCCACGATTTTTGGAAACTGTCCGTACGCAGGCTTCCTAAACAAGCCTATATGTATGTTTGTCCAAGAAATTTTTGGATGAAATACAAACTGCAAAACTTCAAAATCGCATAAAAATAATCTGCATAAAAAGAGACCTTACAGTACTAACAAAATTATGAAAATTAGCTAGTAACATTGAAAGCCTTTACTAAAATTTTTCAATGGGACTTAAAATGAAGAAGTGTTCTTTGTGAATAAATTATTTAATAAATTTATTAATAAATAAAGTGTATAAATAATTCAATATTTATTTTTTAAATTTAGTTTATTTATAATTATATTTTAACAATGTTAAATATATACATACAAAATAAAAATGTTATTTGAATTTTGATGTAGGAAGTTAATGAAGTTGTTCAAAAAATGTCTGGTGTGGATAAACCTGTACCATTGTTAGGAGAAGAAAAATTATCCACACCTTATAGTAGACGAGTATTATTTTCTTTACTGTTGCGTTTAAAGGTGAGATCATAATAATTTAATTTTGTAGCTTGTAGATAACATATTTTCATAAATATATTATAGAATCAGAACAATAAAAAGTGTTTAAAACTTTATTCTTAAACTTATATATATTTTATTTGGGTATTAGTAAATAATTTTAATTTTTTATTTTATAGATAAAAGAACATATTAATCTAGAAATTAGTTTATATTTTACAATGAAAATATTTATGTATACATTCAGGGATGTAATCAGAAATTACTGAGTGTGGGTCACCTGCATCACTGATGACTTTTATAGGCTAAGCATAGGTAGGTAGGCTGCCATAAAAATGTAATAGCCCAAGATCACTAGCAATATATTATTGTGCAAGGAGCTGCTATATTGATGTGGCAGTTCCTTGCATATCATATGAAAATCAGTGATATACATAATAGGGTTTCTCAAACGGGATCCCGGGATCCCGGTTGTTTTTTTAACCCGGGAAATATCCCGGGAAATTTTTCTTATCCCGGGGCAAATTTCTTAAAAATTCATTTTTTTCTTATTTTGCGTTAAGGTTGAGGAATTTTGCAAATAGAAAGCATAATTAACTCATTCACTGTCAGAATACATTTGTATTTATTAATTTTAAACCTACCTATTAGTTTTTTTTAAATTTTTGCTCGTTATAGAATGTCACAAATGGTCAATAATCAATATATAGCTTATTTGTGGCAGGACTATAAAAATTCTTTACTTGTCGGAACCTGTAATATCTGGAATAATTGTGCTTACGCTGTCTTGAGTTTTAACCATGCCCAGTAGCTTCAATAAATGCCTGATGCCAGATTGTGCAAATTGGGCAAGGATACAAACGAGTACAAAGTCTGCAAGTATAAAATTTTTCTTCATAAACCTGATTATTAAAGCCTAATGAATTGCCGAATTATCGAGCTCTAAGCTTGATGCCGCTATTAAAGCAGCCAATATAGACAAATCAAGAATACTAGAGAGCGAAAGAAGTACTACAATCTCAAAACGAACTCGAAATCTTCCAGGCTACAGGTGAAAAAACACATCATATCTGTCTTCTCTTAAACGCATTAAACACTATTCCAATCACATCAATTGAATCGGAAAGGGCATTCTGGTGGCAAGACTTTTCATTACTAAAATAAGAATTGGAGTGAGTTATCGGAGTATTGACCAACTTTGCTTTTTAAAATCTTATAAAAGTTTGCAATATTTAGTATTATATTTTATTTAAAAAACGAAAATTACCTTCTAAATTAGAAGTTCATTTTTTTTAATTTTTAACTCAATTCAAAACATTTTTTTTGTTGTTGTTGTATGCAGTTTCCAGCAAACTTTAATTAATTTTTTTCTATTTGTGAAAATTTCTACGTTATTTAAAGGTAATTTTTATTATAGGCCTATAGACCTTACACAGCATTATTAATATGATTTTGGAGGTTACAGAACTTTAAAATTACTTTAAAAAATGGAAAATAATTATATCATTTGATTTCAAGATATTTTGTATACCTTAAAAATAATTAATTCTATCCCGGGATCCCGGGAAACAGTTCACTTTTATCCCGGGATCCTGGGACAAGCAAAAGACCGGGAAATGAGAAACCTTAATACATAACCAATATTCAATAAAAATAAAAAAAAGAAAAGTCTGACTGAACAAGGACAAGTATTAAATTTTGTTCTTTACCTTGTGTCTGTTCATATAATCTAGTATTTGAGTCTGATTCACCTGTTTTTTTGTTTCATGCAGTGGTCAACTGCTTGTGACATTTTTTTCATGCTGTTTACTTTTAAACTCATAAGAGATGGCAGTGGAGATCAACAGACAGTGAGGGGCAGAAGAGCATTAGTACACAACTTGCCACCCCATGTGACTACATTCCTGATAAACTGTATTTACAAATTGTTGTTATTGATCATATTTTAAACAGGCACAAAATATTACAACTATAATAAAATTGTATGATAGTTGAGTTTGAAAATTACATAAGAATACAGATATGCTAGATTTAGATATTCTTTTTTTTTCATTTGGATGACATTTTTCTTATTTTGGGAGTTTTCAATTTTATTATTACAGTTATTAAAATATAAAAGTGGAAAAACTTCAAAGCATTCACTTTTATTTGTTTGATTTGTCATAGTGATGTAGGTTTCCTTCTTTTTATTTTTGCTTTTTCGGAGTTTTTACAATACATCTAATGAATTAGAACATTAATATTTCTCTTTTGTACTAATGAAAAGATGGATTTGGAAATATTTAAGGTTTAATCAACACCGTTAAATAGATTCTTGAATATGTACAATACATCATATTCAAAAGTGAATATTAATAACAAATATTTTTTTTTAGTAAAGTTGTTTAATAATCAATGAAATTCTTGATGTGAAAAATTATAGATACTTGAATAAATCTTCAAATATCACCAAAACTTGGGTTCTCATATTTCAATGAAAATATGTGAAGATTCTTAAGATGTACAAGATGACTTGTTTTATTTTGTTTACTAAGTTATTTTTTTTATTATTAATAGTGAATCAATAATGTCAGTGATAAACAAATAAAATAACAGAATAAACAATGAAAAAATAATTAAATTAGACAACAGTAATATAAAAGATGATAATATTCTGTAAAGTATTATATGAAATGCAGATAATAAAATATATTAAAATTTGAAGAAGTTAAATTTTATTGTTTGATATTTTGAGATTTAATGTATATTGATGTTACAATTGAGATTTCTCAGTTTGGATAGTGTAAACAGAATATTATTACAAGAAGAAAGCAAATCTTAATATTTAAACAAATAAATAATATTTTTGATAATATATAAAATATATGAAACATGCAATTCCATAATGCTGTAAATGCTGAAAAATAAACTTTTTCAGGAGAGGTAAAAACACTTTTTTAGTGAATTTCAATTTTACAATGGTAAAATACTCACTAGGTTACAAACTCTTTGGAGTATCAAAATGATGTTAATATAAGCTGTAAAATTTCAAGCACCAAAAGTCATATGACTTATACTTTGACACTTTAAACGCTATGGTTTCACATAAATTCAACTTCAAAATATAGCCACTTACAGTGCCACTATCTCCACAATATTTTTTTGCAGCAGAAAACATTGTTTAGAATACATTTCTCCAATAAAATGTATTTAGAGAAAAATGGCATTTACAATGTTATGGCATTGCATGCTTCATATATGTGCAGGTTTAAATATCAAAAATTAAAATTTAAGTAAAGTTAAGTATATATAATAAAGGTTTTGGTTTCAGATTATTCAAAAGTTTCATTGGGCTTTTCAAATTGCAGAACTATACATTCCCTCTGTTGTCCATCTGTCTGTTTGTTCTTCATTAATCTCAAGAACAGAGTTAGATGAAAACTGTGACCAGATATGGAAAGCTTAGGGACCAGAGATCCTGACTAACAATATATGAACTTCCAGTTCAGACTGGAAGTTCATTATTTTTAGTTAAAAGATGATTAAAAATTGTAGCCCAGCATAATGATAATATCACAATAAAGAACTGGTTGTTATGGTATAATAATTTTACAGTATATAATGCCAATGAATTATATACTGTAAAATTATTTCATAATTCTTTATGTTCTCTTAAGACTTGGAAATTTTATTTAATAAGTTTGATATCATAATTTTATAAGGATAATCCAATGTGTTTAAAAGTCAATGTGAAATGGTGCAGATCATGTAATAATATGAGTTATCTGTTAGTTTTAATTTGCAGTTATAAATATATCTAAGAGCTTTTCTAAACTTACCAAGAGCATCTTTAAACAAGTAAAATGACAAAACCATATTTGGGACAAGACTATGTTTTGGAGACGGAATCACTTTAATGCTCAAGACAGGTCTTGTTCTCATTCTCCTATCTTCTTTGATATCGCTGCTTTTGGGCACGATCATTCAAACTTTGCCGGCCACTACCACGAGATTGTCCACAATGCATCTTCGATGAAATTAATCTATCTAATTTCAAAATTTCTCTCCGTTGTGTGTCAGCCTGGGTTGAATTTTTGTCAATGCGTACCGAAAAGTTTCTGTTTTGAAAAAAATAGTCATGGTTATTGTATCGTCTGAAATTATTTTTTTTATTTTGCACAAACAATATACAGTTTAATTCGATTATAATGTCATCGAATGTAATGACAACCTTAATATAACGTCAAATTTTTATCGGTCCTACAATTTTACTATACTAGATAATGTTAAAAAAAACCCAGTTGTAATGACATAAAACCATTTTAACGTCATATTTGAAGCACTCCCAAATTTACAAAATTAGATTACAAATTTTATTTAACATAGAAGAAACTACGTGTTCAGTCCTAAGGTCAGCGTTCACTTCTTAGAATGACTGTGGGTGGTACTCTCCCCTACCTGACTTCAGTGGGATGAGGTGGCTGTTTTGCCTGTTTGTAGAAGAGGGTCACTATTTTGTATTTTATTTTGACTCGATTCTCGGTTCCCTGACTACCTATGAGTCTGGATTTTTTTTATGCACAAATGATTTGGGCACCTAATACTCTGTACCAAATATCAACTCTCGACATGTACTCCTTCATACCTCTATGCTGGTAAGAAAATCAGGCAGTATGATTTTATAAACAAGACATAGTCTTGTCAAAAAATATGAAAATTCCTATGTACACTACAGACTAACTTACCTATCATTACATTTTTTCTGAAATCATCAAACATGCACATACACATTGTCTTTAGTCTTTTATGTGTTTTCTGTATTCACACTTTTATTGATGTTGTTAAACATTTCTAATTGAACTTTTATATTTAAAGTAGATAACTTTCCAGTAATTATCTCCTCTCTATGTAGTAATGCTCAGAGAACTAATTAGACTGTTGATTTTGTCATAAAGAATAACAAGAGCTAAGCAATTGATTCTCAAAATCATATTATTGAATATTGTAGAGTTTGTATACAACTTTCTTAGTAATATCATCAACTATGATATTAACAGCAATTACTTTTTTATTTACTTTGTGTCTGACAGTTATTCCTGACAAGAGTAACACTTGATAATGCTGCCACTTTGACCATATCTCAACTACAAGTGGCTCTTTGTGCATCAAGTATATTAAAGATATTATCAATTTTAAATTCCTTTTCTATTGTTATTTTAGCAGTTACTATTATTATCATTATATATTTTATTAATATTATTAGATAAATTAAATAGAAAAGAAGCAAAACATTTAAAATAGGGAAATTTAGTAGTGATTGAGAAATCAATAATTTTGGGAATTCAGTAGTGATTTGTATTTTTGACATTTATGCAGTTAAAGAGATTGTGTGTCAAATATTCCACTTTTTCTGTTTATTCCATTTCTATATTTTATATGTAATTTTAAATGTTGCAAAGAACTGTTATGGAAATGAAATTAAAAAGGAAAAATTGGAATATTTGAGATGATTAATTTCTAAATTGAATACCAGTGTTATGTTTCCAGCAGCCACTTAGAGGTGCAAGGTATATAGTGATGCAAGTTATGCAAAGGTTCTATTTATATTCTACAATTTTTTGTGAAATATATGCTGGTGTGCTCTAGGTTATTCATACAAAATTGTAGTATTAATTTATTAGTAACATTTTCCTGTAACTTGATTCCAAGTACTCTTACTATTAATATTATATTATTGGAAATAAAATATATAAAAAGGGAAATGCTGAATAGTATATAATACATCTAATTCAACGTTTTTCATGTTATATATTCTATGAATAATTTAATATAAATCCACTTTCTTACATTTACAAAAACTTTATTTTCTTATTAGTTGTTTTGATTTTATTAGTTTTTGGGCTAATTTAAATTTTAGTAGATTATGAGACCAATTAAAGTAAATAGTTTTTTTTTACAGGATAAGTAAAAGTAGAGAATTAAACTACAAAATAGAAAATATTAGTGACAATAGAATGTAGACTGTAACATAAAAATAATAATTTTATTTTGGTGGAATTTTAGCAAATACTTAAATATATTCTGGACTTTAATGCAGAATTACAAATGATAGAAACAGGTAATAATAATCTAATTTTGTTACCTGTTTCCATTCCGTTAAAATATTTCAAATTGTGTTATTTTTAAAAATATTTCATTTAGATTAATAATGTAAGGTGCTGACTTTTAAGGGCAATAAGTTAATTGCACGTCAGGAAAAGCCTAGGGACTGATCATATGTGGGTGGTGGTGGCAGAGGAAAAGATGAAAAGTGTCTTACAAGAATCGTTTATTTTAACATTAAAAGTAACATACATAATAGTAATACAAAATGCGATCTAAATTGTCTTTGTCAGGGAGCTCCGGATGTCTGTGGTTGGTATGGGTTCGCTGCCAGAAGATGTGTGCCCCAGGGCCTTAGTGGAGGCAAGTCCATAGAGTCGGCGGTGAGGCATTAGCGTACAAAGCGGGCAACTAGTTGACGGTCCAACAAGCACTGTTTGGCGGGCAGAGAACTCCATCTTTTTCCCTTGATTTGGAGGTTTTATATGATTTCCCCTCAAATTTCCCATTTTTGATTGGTCTTGTGTCCCTTTTCCCTCACCCTGATTGGTCATTCTTCTGTCTTCAAGTGAGACCGAAGCCAATTCGAGTCAGGTAAGGCCCAGGAGGTGCTGACGGGATCTTGACACCTGCACTTGTAATTTACACCATTATAGTCTTTCTTGGACACTTGTCTTGACCTATTTGTCAGATGTTTTATGTCCATTTATCCCCCCAAATGGTTTAGGGCTCACATGACCTAACAGGTGTCCTTTTGGTCATTAGCCCTCCTGTTTTTTCCTTGATTGTTCGCACCTCAACTCTTATATACAAGCACCATGACAAAGCCTCCTTTCACCCGGTAGACATTCCCTCTGTCATTTATCACCATGTCTGTTTAGTTTTAGAACAAGTGTTTTCCTTTCTGTCGAGTCTACCGCATTGACACATGTTCTTGATCCAATTTAACCTTTGAAGTTTCTTGACTTAGGAGTTTTATGATTAATCAAAATTTCAACTTGATTTTTGGAACCTCACAATAATTTATATTTATATAAATTTTACAATATCATGTTAATAAAAAAATTATTTTATTAAAGGGAATTCAAATAACAGCAACTACACCCACAAGTAGTGCAGTAAGATTAGAAACAGGAGTTGTTGAATTACAATTGTCAAATCGAGTTCAAAACATGTCATCTGGAAGTACTCAAAATGGTAAATTTTTGTTATTTAAATTTTTTTTGTCAAATTAGGAAACATAGTAAATATTTATTTAACTTATCTTTTGATGCTCATATTTAGTGATATTAAACTTAAAATAATTATTAAATATCCTTTTTTATTACAATGTATTTTTTAATCATATTTATGAATTATATGTATTAAAAAATTTTTTGTTGAGAAGTTAAAAAATCTTCATTTGTTTGAACAAGTATATTTTAAGATTGTTAAAATATTTTCATTGTACATTTCTGTCTCTCTGTTCATCTTATTCTATGCTATTAATCTAATTCACTATATTATATAATATAAGAATATTTTTTATTTAATTATAGTTAAATTGTATATTTTGGACACATATGATCACATAATGCAGCTTTTTTTAAAATTTTAACATATTTTCTTATTGCAGTCTCATATGTAAAAGGTCATCATCATTTTATGACCATTTACGTAATAAATAAAAATCATTTTTACTAAAACTCTATATTTTGACTATGATTACTGTAGTCATCTTATCTGCATTGTTCTAGTTTATAAATTTTATCATATTTTTAAAGTTATTTTTTTGTCTGTTCTTTTAGTATATTGAAATAATTTTGTAAGATAGATGTTATTAATGTTCTATATCTTTTTTTAAACAAGTAATAAATTCTATTAAGAAATGTTACTTTCTATTTAAAGAAGCATTTAATTTGTTTGAATGCTTTCTATTAGTCTTTTCCTTAACAATGATTTTATATAAAACAATGGATTTATTATGATTATCAAAGTAGCAAGAAAATTTGGTTATTGTGTTTATTGAAATATGCAAAAATAAAAACGAAAATAATTTTAAAAATTTGAATTTATATTATTTTAGGCAATAATATAAAATTATTTGGGAAAGCACAAGTAGATTTAAATTTGGCACTTGGACAATTAATAAAGGTAAAATTAAACATATTAAATAAATTCACATTTCATGTATTTTTTTGTTTCAAGTTAAACTATAATATTTTATTTAGAATGCTTTATTTGAAGAAGCAGAACCTGAATTTCAACAATTTGCTTATTTTAAAACTAGAATTTGTATGAGAAATGCTTTGCAGGTAAATAAAAACCAATAATTGCTAGATAAGGAAGTATAATATATTGAGTATGTTTTATTATAGGCATGTTTGGATTTAAATATTTTTCTTATTGCATTAAACATCTACAGTATAGTGAAAATATAGTTTTAACATTCTTTGATATATTTGTATAGGATGAAATGATAACTGGTCAATCTGAAGATAAAGAAGCTGTACTGATTACATTAAATAGACCTCTTATTTATATCCAACCAATTGCATTAGATAAAGGTATGTATTTAAAGAAATTTATGTATAAAATTTCAATGAATTTGTTACAGTTAAAAAGTAAGATCCATGTACAGTATATGTTATGTTATAATTTTCCATTTAGTCTTAAAGTAATGTTTTTGAACTTTTCCATTTATAAGATTATTACTTAATAGGAACATAAGAATTTTAATTTATTTTTTTTGCGCAATAATAATCTCATTAATAAATTTTTCAAATTAAATACTAATACTTAATTACTTTTATACTTACTATTGTATAATGAATATAAACACATATTTATTATCAACAGTTGATAATACCTCATATTAAAATTTACTTTAGCTGTTTTAGTATGGTTGAATTATAAAAATGCTTATGAATATTGGAATGAACAACGTTCAAGCTTAAATAAAGAGGTTAGTTATTAATAAAGTTTACTAAATTATCATTAAATAGTTAAAAACTTTTATTGTTATTATTATTATTATTATTGATATATTTATTATATGAAATTTTATATTCATATCAATATAGTGTTTGTGTATTATATTCTCTAAGATCTAAATTTCAACAGCAGATTAATAAGGTCTATATTATAATCATACCATGTCATATTATGAATTTATTTATTTTCTTAAAAGTATTGTAAGCAGATATATAAATAAATTACTTATTTTTAAGTATTGAATTTTTTACTTTGCCTCTGTAGGTTTTGACAGCAACACAGCAAGTATTTGAAAAAGTACCACAAATATCTCAACTTGGCAGTCAGGCTCTTGGTACTCTCTTTTTACAACTTACTGTTGATGACATGGGCATATGTCTTCCTTTAAATCCACATAGTGGAGTAAGTTAATCAAATATGTATATTAATATAAGTATTTGATAAATATATTTTTTTGAATATTATAATATAATTAAGATGTAAAATTAATATAACAGAACCTGGATTTAGTGGATACTCTTGCCACTGAAGACTTTGCTCACTTAGAAGAGGTGTCTTCTTAAATCATGTATTCATTAAAAATTGCTCTATATTTTACAACATTTAATGGTATTTTAAATAATTGATTCATGAAAAAATGTGTAATAAGAACAGTAATCAGAAATATTCAAAGAATCTCTGAAATTATAGGATTATTTATTTGTGATAATTAATATAAAATTTTACACTACAAAATAGCATTTCTAATGTTATTTTGTATTGCATTTACTGTAGTGGTCACTTTGTACTAAATTTAATAATTAAAAATTAATTATTAATTAATTAATTTAGAGATATTTAGGAAAAAACACTAAGCATGCAGACTCAAACCATAACTTTACCAAGCTGGATAGGTGGTATTACTGATTATGCTTTCAAGACTTTTTAAATAGCATATTTACCAATTTGGTAAAATGACTCATTTTATTTTTTGTTTCTATTATCTTTTCCTTTAAAATTTTTTGAGTTTTTTAATTTCATTATGCAAAGAACTGTGAAAACTTTGTTTGACAAGTTTAAGGACAGAAGTAAATTCTAAGAAATAATGGTATCAAAGATAGTCATAATATTTTTATACTGATATTCATGGGAAACATGAAATCTATTGTACTGTTTTCTTGACAGAGGTTTTGGAGAATAGGAAGGATAATTAATTATTGTTCATTGTAAGCAGGAAGCATTATCACTTAATTGAGGTAAAAATATATTAATAGCCCTATTACTATGGTAGGACTTGACATTTTTTTCCCCTAAATATAAGTGTCCACTAAACCCAAATTTTACTGTTTAACAAAATTTTGGTAAAATATTATTTAAAAATTTAGAAATAAATGTTCAAATTATATTTAAATTTACAATTGAAAATATTAACAATTAATATTTAATAATTAACATAAAAGTTAAATCAAAATCTAAAATTATATTATTAAATTATAATTTATTGTAATAATTTAATTAAAAATAAAGCCTTTAAATAGCTTGATTGTTAGCTGTTTGGTTTAAATATTCAAAATTAATATTCTAAAAAAATTCTAATGATAAAAAATATGCATAAAGTTGTACTATATGTAATGAATCAAACAAGTTGTTTGGTTAATTACATATACTTGTAGTTTCAGATGATGACAATTCAAAAATATTAAAATATTTTACAGTGCTCATATTTTGTGAATACATATTGCTGAAGCAGAATAAATATTTTTGTGTACGCTATACAGTAATACCTCAACTTACGCTACCCCGACTTACGCGAACCCGGAGTTACGCGATTTTCAAATCTCGTCGATTCGGCTTTTGTTTGAGCGCCATGCAACTCTTGATTACTCATTCCCCCCACACTATTGTTCAGCTTACACGTTCGGACGTGTTGTGCGGAATCGACACAGCTACAATTTATTTTGTGTTATTTATTTCTGTGTTTGTTATATCTACGGGGACTTGAGAGACTCTATGTGGCAATTTCTTGTAACCGTAAACGAATCAAAAGACGAAATAAGATTAACGAGAACATTTATTAGCTTACATACATCCGACTTGGATTTTACACAAATTGCGAAATTATACCCCGACTTACGCGAATTTGACTTACACGGTTATCGTTCGGTCCCACCTATCGTGTAAGTTCGGGGTATTACTGTATCTTAGTTTATCATATTTTATTGAATTAAATATGAAAAGTTATGTATTAAGACAGGCTATTTTTATTTTTTTGAGATTTTTAGTTATTTTGTATGTAGATGTGAAAATTAAAAACAGATTCTATGACATTCCATTTATTATTTATAATGTATACATTTTAATTTTAACAAAAATTAGCATATTAATGTTTTTAAAATTAATATGCTATGGAATAGTTTGTTTTAAACTTCTTAGAAGATATTAAAAATTATTTAATTTTAATATAAATCTAGCAATTTTTTTCAAAAATAATAATTTTTTTCTTTTAATTTTGACAGTTTTATATTCATTTGCATGACTTACATGCAACTAAATATAAAGCTTGATAATTAAGCAGATATGGTATTCTATTTTAAGCTTTTTTTTATTTATAATTTTGTATTGTAATTAATGTAAAAATAAAAATTTTTATTAATCTGCTTTTTATATAGTAATTTCTTATATATATATATTATTTTTATAACTTATGGTTTTAGTCAGTAGAGATTTTTATTGTTTTACCATGCATATAAATATTGATTAATTTATAAAATAACTATTTAAATATTTTAAAATTTACTAGTTACAAATTACAATACAAAAATAGCCATGACATTTTAAAAATATATATATTTTTAATAATTTATAATAATGTAGACAATCATATTTATTTATTTTAATACTAAATGTTTTTTGAAGGATCTTTACTGGAAGTACACACAAAAATAAAGAAAAAACTGTTCAGAAAATAGCATTAAAATGAACATGATTTTATCTATATGTTTATGCTTGTGAATTGCAATTAGCTAAATATAAAACAGTTTTTACATGTTATCATTGGTTTTATTGTAATTTAAAATAATGTAAACATTAGTATTTATTATTTCATTAATTTTAATTTATTGAATCTTTCAGAATATTAGTAGTAACAAAATATATGACACAGAATTGAAGGCAGCTGTTGTAGTAACTTTGGAAAATACTCGAGTTTCAGCTTGTTCATGTGGTTCTTTAGTGAGCAAAGCTAGATTTACAGGTATGAGCAATGCAAAATTTTATTAAAAAAATAAAAATAATATTATCTGCAAATTTTATTATATTATATTTATTATAAGTTTTAAAATTTATTATTACCTTTTTTGAAATCAAATTTACTTTTTCTGAAATTGGAATTGAAAAGGTATAATATGCCTTTACTTACACTTTGCTGTTTGTAATAGTGATGTAAACAAACAGTACTGGCATCATCAATACTATCCAGCTAGCTGCAAAACTAAGGGTTCATTACATTGTTTAAACTTAGCTTTGACTTTTTATTATTTTATAATATTAATTTCTATGTTAAATAAGTTTACCAAACATGAATTGGTTGGAAATATTTGTAATAGCCAGTTAGAGTTAAACTAAGTTGTGCACAGTGATTATTAGGAACAAAACAATGCAAGCAAAACTACTGTACAAATGTTTAGTACAGAATTGTAAAAGTTTGCATAATTTCATTGTGTTATTTCAATAGTTATTGCTAGTGAGACAACATAATAAAATAATGCATTTGGCTTATATGAGAGGGGCATAAAACAAAACTCTTTGTTGCTGTAATAGCTTAATTTTTTTATAAAAAATAATTTTAATATTAGAAGATATTTTAATTTATTTTATGATATTTTATTCAGACATAATTA
Source organism: Centruroides sculpturatus (assembly GCF_000671375.1). NCBI lineage: Eukaryota > Metazoa > Arthropoda > Arachnida > Scorpiones > Buthidae > Centruroides > Centruroides sculpturatus. The sequence goes on from NW_019384457.1 coordinate 223,281, forward strand.
TTTAAACAACTTTTTAAATACAAAACTAATAAATTTTTAGATTATATTTAGAAAGTTTAATAAATATAATATAAAACATTAGGGAAAAAAGTTAATATTTGTTATGTGTTTCAATATAGCGTTTTATATTTTGATAAAATTCTATACATTAGTGAAATAAAACTCAGTAAACTGTACAGCCAACTTCGAATACTATGTTTACTTTGAATTTTCTTCTAAAAAGTTTTTAAATGTCCACAAAGATGATACTGAAAAGGCTCAAGTCAAGACTATAAGATGGCTGACATAAACTAGTTTAGTCCAGTTTTTAATGAGTAATACCTGATTTTGATGCAATGAGTTTTACATAAGAATATGCCTTTTTCCAAATTTCAGGTCACTTTTTTAAAATGGAATTTATGAAAATATCAGGATACTGTTCAATAATAATTGTTTGCTCATTTTCAAAAAATTCAATATGTAATGTTCCTTCCACATCTCAAAAATAGTTTCAAGAAGCTTTCAAGAGAAAGCTTCTTGAAACTATTCTGCTGACTTTCTGTGTGTTCTTTATTTGGTCACAGTAATCTTTTAAAATGCCATATGATAGATGGTCTTTTCAATTTTGAAATGTACAGATTAAATTAAATTTCAATGGATCTTAAAAATTTGTCTTTTTTTTACGGAACCATCATAAATGCTTTTGATGTCTCAACATGATCAGCTCTCTGATAAGATATTAAACTTTTAGGAACTTGTTTCGCAACATTTTTCAATTTCAAATAATTGCTTCTGCACTTGACTTACTAAGTCACTTTGGAATGCAATTTCACAAACTTTAGTTTCTTTTTACCAATTCTATTTTTAACAAGGTAAATATTTGTGGACATTACAGACATTGGTAAGATATGAGATTGCCAAGGTTATTGTCTGTCATATTTTGACTTGCTCAGCTTGTTCAGAAATACAGATTAAGAATCCTTTATCTGAAATTTCAAAAACTGAAAATCCCCAAAATATGAAAGTTTTTTGAGTGCTGACATGATATGCCAAAATTGAAAAACTTTCCACAAAGTACTGGGAATATTCCAGTATTTTCCCTAGTAGGGATTCTCCAACAGGATCCCAGGATCCTGGCTGTTTTTTAACCCAAGAAATCTTGCAAATTTTTTAAAAATTCACTTTTTTCTTATTTTGTGTTAAAGTTGAGGAAATGTTGCAAATAGAAAATATAATTAACTCAAACCATCAGAATACATTTGTATTTATTAATTTTAAGCCTGCTTATTAGTTTTTTAAATTTTTGCTTATTAAAGCATGTCACAGATTGTCAATAATCAATATGTAGCCTATTTGTGACAGGACTCTGAAAATTCTTTGTCAGAACCAGTAATATCTGGAGTAATTGTGCTTATGCTGTCTTAATTTTTAATTATGCCCAGTAGCTTCAATAACTGTATTATGCCAGGTTGTGCAAATTGGGCAAGGAATCAAATGAGTACAAAGTATGCAAGTATAAAGTTTTTTCTTCATAAACTTGATTATTAAAGCCAAACAAACTGCCAAATTATCTGGTTATAAACTGATGCTGCTATTAAAGCAGCCAAGGTAGACAAATCAAGAATACTAGACAGCAAAAGAAATACTGTAACGCATCTCAAAAATGAAGTAGAAATCTTTCAGGCTACGGGTGAAAAAAACACAACATCCATCTTCTCTTAAATACATTAAAGACGATTCCATCCACATCAATTGAATTGAAAAGAGCATTCTCAGTAGCAGGACTTTTCTTTAGTAAAATAAGAATCAAATTGAGTGATCAGAGTATTGACCATCTTTGCTTTTTAAAATCTTATAAAAATTTACAATAATACAGGGTCTTTATAATTAAAGTTTCACTTTGAAATAGCCATAAAAGGAAAACTACTGGACAAAATGTTATCAAACTCGGTAATAGTTTACAGGATGTCATGGGATTTTATTTTCCACAAAAAAAAATAGTTCAAAAACTCACCACCAGCGGGGAATGGCTCTGTATGTAATATTGTTAAACAAAATAAGACATGAAGACATGGTTGAAAATGAACAATTTGGCAGAATCGAAAAATGTGATACACTAACATGTCCATAACATTCCTCTTGATATTCTAAGAGCTACTGTTGATAATGCAGTAATGTTATTTAACTTGTTTTCAGAAAATGGTGGACGCCACATTGAACATACTTTGTAACACATTTTAGAAACGATTAAAAACATTTTCAACTGATGTCTTTATGTCTTATTTCATTCACCAATATTGCATACAGCAGCATTCCCCATTGGTGGTTAGTTTTTAACTTTTTTTTTTTTTTGTGAAAAATAAAATCTCATGATGTCCTGTAAACTATTACCAAGTTTGATAACAATTTGTCCAGTAGTTTTCCTTTTATGGCCATTTTAAAGTAGAACTTTAATTATAAAGACCCCGTATTTTGTATTATGTTTTATTTAAAAAACAAAAATTACCTTCTAAGTTAGAAGTTTGATCTAAGTTCATTTGTTTCTTTAAATTTTCAACTCAATTCAAAGGCATTTTTGTTGTAAGCAGTTTCCAACAAACTTTAATAAACTTTTTCTATTTGAATTTTTTATACATATTTTACACAGCATTATTATTATTATTATTTTGGAGGTTGCAGGTTGTATTAAGTTACTTAAAAATGAAAAATAATTATATCATTCGATTTTAACATTTATTTTATATCTTAAAAATAATTAATTATATCTCGGGATCCTGGAAAACAGTTCACTTTTTTCCTGGAATCCCGAGACAAGCAAAAAACTGAGAAATGAGAAACCCTACTCCCTAGGTCCTTTATTGCCAGGCATTTTACCTGGCTGATAAACTTCATGAGAATTACATATATATAAATTCAAAATTTAAATAAATGTGCATTCTTGCAGACAGATCAGTCTATGTAAATATGTTTTAAAAATATTTTCACACTTTTACAGTAGATAAATTTTTTAAAAAATGTATTCATATAGATATATGAAAATTTTCTGTTTTATCAAAAATTAATAAAAATTCCTAAATAAGTAACTTGAAAAGAAATCAAATCATACTAATATAGATCAAATCAAATTAAATGAAATCAGATGCCAATATACAAATATTTAGTAATCAAAACACTTTTGGTCCCAAGCATTTCAGATAAAAGATTCTCAACCTGTACCTCTTTTTGATAGAAAAGAGATCCTACCTTGTATTAATAATGTTCAATAAGTTTCAGTGTAGTTTAGTGTCTTCTTTGATTAAAAGTTTAAATTTGTTGCTGTACAACTGCCTCAATCTTTTTCCTTTCCATTTGTTTTAAAATATCTGTGCTAAAAACTTTTTCTAGAACATTCACTCATATGATTTTATTTGCATATTGCCAACTTTTTCAACCAAAAAAGTTTTATTTTATTTTTATTTATCATTTATACTATTAAAAAATGCAAGTTAATTTTGAATAGCTTTTGTATTTTAAAAATTTATATTATTTAATTTTAGGTTTATGTATAAGATTTGCTGATGATTTTGAAACATCATTGGATGATTGGAAACCTGATCCTAATGATACTAATATTATGAATCTTTGTGTTGTATCTGAAGGAACATATGAAATATGTTCTCGTACACTTGTTTCTCAAGGAAGTGGTAAGTATTAATACAATAATTTAATGAAATTCAATTATTACTGTTGCTTACAATTACATTTATAAAATTCTAATATTATATTACAACTTCAAGTTAAAACTCCATCCTTATCCTCAAATGTAATTAAAACACAGTAAAATGCAGAGAAAAAAATATGAATAATAAACTATTATGTTACAATGTAAAATGCTTAAAACATTGCATTTTGATCACTAAACACTTAATATAATTGTTAATTATAACAATAAAATTCTATTGCAATTTCATCCATGATTTATGATGCTATGAAATACAAACTATATTTACAGTCATAAACCATTATTCAAAATATGAAGATGCAGTAGAGCATTGATTATCTGAATACCGATCAACCGAAACATTGGTTAACTGAAAGCGTTCCAATCGGCAAATTCAAATTTCTACTAGTGTTGTGGTGCTACAATATTTGGCTATGTCTTGGGCTACTCAAATATTATTTTTGTTGGTGTGCATGTTTTAGCTGGCAGCACTGGCGTAACCACAAGAGGGTACTTAAGGACACGCCAGTATTTGAACAAGGCTTTTTTTCCTCCATTGTGAGTGGTGAGTTTTGCTTGTTTTGTGTGGTGTTTTTCTGAGGGCTGCGTGTCGGGTTGTGTGTCATGCTGAATCATAACGTTTTTGATACTAGATTAACTTCCAAAATATAATCTTTTGTTTTTTTATTTTTCAATATATTTATTTTGTTTGTGCAAAATAAATAATTTTTAACAATACAATAGCCATGATTATTATTTTTTTTAAAATTTTTGTTAGGCTTAACATTGATGAAAATTCAACACAAAGCAATATGCAACAGAGAAAAAGTTCAACATGGGATAGGTTAATATATTTTTTCGTATATGATCAGTTATCCGAATATCCCCAATCCTGAATTGTTTGGATAATCAATGTTCTACTGTACTTTTAAACTCATTAGGAAATTTCATAAAATTGAAACTTCCTTTTCTTATCCATTATTTTCTAATGGCATCTACTTTGATTTTGCATTTTTTGACATTCTGTATGATACAAGCCTTACCAAATCTATGATCCAGAGAGTGTAGCCTTTACTTTTCAAATTGCTAATTTGAGACAAATTAATGGTTTTTGAGATTAGTATAATGATTTCATATTTGATATTTTTCAAATTATTTAATAAGGTTTGAATATAAAATTTTAATTCATCAAAAATTATAGTTAAAAATCATAAATAATATTTTGAAATTAATGAATATTTTATTATATTCCAGGTTATAGTGCTAAATGGATACTTAATGTACAGTGGCAAATGGAAGGTGTAGATATTCATGTAGACACCAACATTGGCAAACAACTTTCTGCATTATTCAAAACACTTACAGCTTTAACAGGAGATGATGAAGGAGATGGTGTGGATTTCAGTACTATTGAAGGACCATCTGGTTTAAATGGTCCAGTTGCTCCAGTAAGACTTAAAGAAATTTAAATTATTATATAATCTGTCATACCTATTATATAATGAAAAATATATCTGACTAATAAGTTTAATTTATCTAAGTTTCAATCAAAATTAATTTTTATAATCTAATAATTTGGAGTTATCATCAGATATGTTTGGAAATTTCAGTTATTCAAATATATTTTAATAAATTGTAAGTGTATTATAATTATTTTTACTTGGAAAATGTTTATAAATTACAGGAACCAGTTATAATACGAAAAGGAAGTACATTTGTAGAATCTCTTCCACCTTTTCTGTTAGATCCCTGTTTAGATGCTAAAAAGCGATCTAGACTTATAGAAAAGGAAATGAATGAACAGGCCAAAATCATTAATGATTTAAGGTAAAAGTTTAAACATTTTTGTATAAGCTGTTTGAATTAATTTTATAAATTGTTTGATTTATTTCTTTTAATAGATTACTAGGTGCAAGCCAAAATACAATTGAGCAAGAAGTAAGAAGATTACATGAACTAGAAGCAGCTGTTTTTAATGATTTTCGCCGAGATGTAATAAAAAGATTAAGAAGACAGAGTGTTAAAGTATATTTCATTAATTTTAAATATTTATGCATATATCATGTATATATTATTATTAACATATTTTTGATATCTTGGTTGCTGATAACAGGCAACATCATTCAGAGACAAATTAGGACTTGGAGTTAGATCTGGAGGAGCACCTTTACAATCTATGTCTTTATTCTTTCCAGATGGCAACAATGAAAAAAATGGGTAATGAATTAATTATTGCAAAATTACTATTATTTAGTTGCATATGTTAAAATATTTTATTCAATCTATAAACAGCATTAACCTTAAGTTACCTTTCTTATTATCTTCAATGAAATAGTACATATATAAACTGTTATAATAAATTAATTGTAGTGACATTCTTTAATGAATTTCTATTGTTTTATACAGTAGGCCTTTGATTTAACAAACAATTTCTTTCTTAAAGGACAGAAATTTTTTGTCTGTTAAACTATTTCATGAATACAGCATATGGAAAGGTTGGGTCAGTGAATCAATAGCAGTGATGAAACACTCCATTATTTGCATTGTATAGTTTTTTTTAATATGTTTACATTAAATAAAGTTTGGTTCCTGTCAAAAATTTATTTTTATTTTTCAATATATGTTTTAATAATGTGTATAAATTATCCAATATACATTATAATATATTAATAATAATATTTTAGTCATACTAATGCATTGTAATAACATTTTAATACATTAATAAAAAATGATCTTGGGCTGTTTATGATGGATGGACTCACCTAAATACTACATATCTGGACATAGACTCATCCAAATGCAAGATTTTATCTGTCCATAAATGGTCTGAGATTATTTTGATATTCATTTTGAGTCATCAAATGATGTAAAAGCAGCATCACAAGAGGTTTTACAGGTAGTTTTACAGGTACAAAAGATGGCTTACAGAGATGCTTCTAGAAGCTGTACAAGTGTTGGGAAAAGAGTATCATTGTACAAGGCGATTAGTTTGAAGGTGGTTGTGCATTGGTATTTTAAACTATTCAAGACAGGGAGCTATATGCCAAATATCCAATCTTTTGGCATACTTAAATCATATTATTAGTTTGTTTATTTTTCTTTGTTTCGGGTTGTGTGTCATGCTGAATCATAACGTTTTTGATACTAGATTAACTTCCAAAATATAATCTTTTGTTTTTTTATTTTTCAATATATTTATTTTGTTTGTGCAAAATAAATAATTTTTAACAATACAATAGCCATGATTATTATTTTTTTAAAAATTTTTGTTAGGCTTAACATTGATGAAAATTCAACACAAAGCAATATGCAACAGAGAAAAAGTTCAACATGGGATAGGTTAATATATTTTTTCGTATATGATCAGTTATCCGAATATCCCCAATCCTGAATTGTTTGGATAATCAATGTTCTACTGTACTTTTAAACTCATTAGGAAATTTCATAAAATTGAAACTTCCTTTTCTTATCCATTATTTTCTAATGGCATCTACTTTGATTTTGCATTTTTTGACATTCTGTATGATACAAGCCTTACCAAATCTATGATCCAGAGAGTGTAGCCTTTACTTTTCAAATTGCTAATTTGAGACAAATTAATGGTTTTTGAGATTAGTATAATGATTTCATATTTGATATTTTTCAAATTATTTAATAAGGTTTGAATATAAAATTTTAATTCATCAAAAATTATAGTTAAAAATCATAAATAATATTTTGAAATTAATGAATATTTTATTATATTCCAGGTTATAGTGCTAAATGGATACTTAATGTACAGTGGCAAATGGAAGGTGTAGATATTCATGTAGACACCAACATTGGCAAACAACTTTCTGCATTATTCAAAACACTTACAGCTTTAACAGGAGATGATGAAGGAGATGGTGTGGATTTCAGTACTATTGAAGGACCATCTGGTTTAAATGGTCCAGTTGCTCCAGTAAGACTTAAAGAAATTTAAATTATTATATAATCTGTCATACCTATTATATAATGAAAAATATATCTGACTAATAAGTTTAATTTATCTAAGTTTCAATCAAAATTAATTTTTATAATCTAATAATTTGGAGTTATCATCAGATATGTTTGGAAATTTCAGTTATTCAAATATATTTTAATAAATTGTAAGTGTATTATAATTATTTTTACTTGGAAAATGTTTATAAATTACAGGAACCAGTTATAATACGAAAAGGAAGTACATTTGTAGAATCTCTTCCACCTTTTCTGTTAGATCCCTGTTTAGATGCTAAAAAGCGATCTAGACTTATAGAAAAGGAAATGAATGAACAGGCCAAAATCATTAATGATTTAAGGTAAAAGTTTAAACATTTTTGTATAAGCTGTTTGAATTAATTTTATAAATTGTTTGATTTATTTCTTTTAATAGATTACTAGGTGCAAGCCAAAATACAATTGAGCAAGAAGTAAGAAGATTACATGAACTAGAAGCAGCTGTTTTTAATGATTTTCGCCGAGATGTAATAAAAAGATTAAGAAGACAGAGTGTTAAAGTATATTTCATTAATTTTAAATATTTATGCATATATCATGTATATATTATTATTAACATATTTTTGATATCTTGGTTGCTGATAACAGGCAACATCATTCAGAGACAAATTAGGACTTGGAGTTAGATCTGGAGGAGCACCTTTACAATCTATGTCTTTATTCTTTCCAGATGGCAACAATGAAAAAAATGGGTAATGAATTAATTATTGCAAAATTACTATTATTTAGTTGCATATGTTAAAATATTTTATTCAATCTATAAACAGCATTAACCTTAAGTTACCTTTCTTATTATCTTCAATGAAATAGTACATATATAAACTGTTATAATAANCATTAGAAATGTCTATTAATGTTGTAAATTAGGTTACGAAATTCTTTGTAATAAAAATAAATCAGCAGTATGTGATATGATTTATCTAAAAATTGCATATCAAATTTTAAGTCAGTCAAATATCATTAACGATGTTATTTTGAATGAAAATTTAAATTTGAAGAATCATTGTATTAAAATCTAATGAAATCATGAAATGTATAGCTGTATTTCAAGTATTAGAAAATTATTTAAATTTTGATAATTAGTATGTATATTGCATCTTAATTTGAGAAAATGTGTTTAGTTATTGTCTTAATTTAAACTAAAAAACGAAAAAGATACTTTTAAGAATATATTTAAGTTATCATACATAAGCTGAAATAATCAGAAATAAATTTGTTTGTCATAAATATGTATGTACTAAATCAGATAAAGATTTTTTACCCATATTATAATGAAAAATACAATAAATTATGTAGATTGTGTAAATATGAAACACACAATTTAAAAACATTTTCAACTGAATTTGTATAATTTATCTAAATCAGAAGTCAATTGTCTACTGTCCATTTATGTGTGGAATAAAGAAAAGGAAAGATTTATATTAATAGATATTTAAAAAAAAATATAAAAACATATTTTAAAAAATATGGATGATTTAAATATGTTATTCAATTAAGGATTTTTTATTTGTTCTATATCATATTTCACTGATAGTGTTTGCTTATTTGTTATGATTATTTCTTTTCTTTTTCTTTCTTTCTTTTCTTTTTCTTTCTTTCTAGTTTGTAATACTGTATATATGTGTATATATTTGTCCTTAAAAATTTGATCAAACTAATTTAAAATTATTTACTTTTTATGAATGAAAATAAATTTCAAATTAAACAGTTATCTGATTTTGTGATTACATAAAAATCCATGATAGCATATACTTTAGTTACTAGAAGTTATAGGTTTTTCTGTCATTTTACATAATTTTATTCTTATATAAAAACTATTGAAATAATTAAATTTATTATTATTATATTTAAAATTTAATTTTAGGGAACTATCACTTGATAGTGTGTTTACATCTAGTTTGAGTGCTGAACTCTGTCCTAGTGAAACTCCTACACCTCCTTCACAATGCACAGATATAGGAATTGCTAATGTTTCAAAGTCACCTTCTATATCACCTTCTATGGAAAATGTGCCTCCAAAATCTTCAAGTAGTTCAGAAGCTGGCACAGAACAAGATTTTCTTAATAATGATTGCTCAAAGTAAGTACTACAATTTTTTGGTTGTATACAAAGTGAAATATTTTTCATATTATAACTATTCTATTATATATTCATTCTTGTATAAGCTTATAAATGAAAGAATATTAAAAATATACTAGCTTTATGACATACTATTTATAAATAAAGAGAATTATAATTTAAAGTCATTCAAAAACTGTAATTTACCCTCTGATATAACTTTTTAATATTAAGATATGTCAAACAGCTGTTTTCAGAATACAAAATTTGTTTGATTTATGTCACAAAAAAATTTTTGAAACAGAAATATAAACAATAGCATAACTAGCTTTTCTGCATTTGTATTAAATTTTAAATTATACTCGCCTCTAAAAAATAATTACTGTGATTATTGTACATATACTGTATATTTAAGTTTGTAGTGGAATGTAAAATGAAATCATTTTCATGACTTCACAGATTAGCAGATATCTGTCTGAATTGGCCTAAAATTTATTTCTTCATATTCATCTTAATTNTGATTTTGTGATTACATAAAAATCCATGATAGCATATACTTTAGTTACTAGAAGTTATAGGTTTTTCTGTCATTTTACATAATTTTATTCTTATATAAAAACTATTGAAATAATTAAATTTATTATTATTATATTTAAAATTTAATTTTAGGGAACTATCACTTGATAGTGTGTTTACATCTAGTTTGAGTGCTGAACTCTGTCCTAGTGAAACTCCTACACCTCCTTCACAATGCACAGATATAGGAATTGCTAATGTTTCAAAGTCACCTTCTATATCACCTTCTATGGAAAATGTGCCTCCAAAATCTTCAAGTAGTTCAGAAGCTGGCACAGAACAAGATTTTCTTAATAATGATTGCTCAAAGTAAGTACTACAATTTTTTGGTTGTATACAAAGTGAAATATTTTTCATATTATAACTATTCTATTATATATTCATTCTTGTATAAGCTTATAAATGAAAGAATATTAAAAATATACTAGCTTTATGACATACTATTTATAAATAAAGAGAATTATAATTTAAAGTCATTCAAAAACTGTAATTTACCCTCTGATATAACTTTTTAATATTAAGATATGTCAAACAGCTGTTTTCAGAATACAAAATTTGTTTGATTTATGTCACAAAAAAATTTTTGAAACAGAAATATAAACAATAGCATAACTAGCTTTTCTGCATTTGTATTAAATTTTAAATTATACTCGCCTCTAAAAAATAATTACTGTGATTATTGTACATATACTGTATATTTAAGTTTGTAGTGGAATGTAAAATGAAATCATTTTCATGACTTCACAGATTAGCAGATATCTGTCTGAATTGGCCTAAAATTTATTTCTTCATATTCATCTTAATTTTTCTCTATATATTTTTCCTGTAGGATGATATTTATTGCTAATTTATCCCAACAGTTTTGAGCAATTCTTTCAATATATTCAAACTGTTTTTTCTGTCTTTATTTCTTCAATATTGTTTGTTATTTTTAGTTCTTATTTTTTCACATTTTGTTATCTAGTTTTTTGTATCTAGTGGTCTAAGAGTTATTATTTCAACTGCTTTGATTTTTTCCCCCTTAAAATAGACAAGATTCTAGGTAAATTGTTAATAAAATTAGGCATGTTTCAAAGCCAAATTTTATTAATGGTTTATTAAATCTTATATAGTTTGAAGTAGGGTTTTATTTATAAAACCCTACTTTAAACTGTGTTTGCTCAGATGACAATAATGTGCTTATTGGCTAAAATTTTTAAATTTCAATTTGTGAAATTAAAAATAAAATAAAACAAGTGAGAAATATAAATAACTTATACATATATATATTTATATATACACACATTAATATAACGTCAATATATCAATATATGAAACTTACCTTGTATGTTTAAATATCCTTGAACATTAAAATATATTTTTAAGCATTTCAAGTATTCTTGAATGTTTGAAGTATTAAGTTTTTGAAATATTTTGGAATATTTCAAATTTTTAATCAAGTACCAAATATCAATTGAAAATACAAATTCCTTGAACTCCTAGCAAAAGTAAGGTATTTCAGATAAAATTTTAAATACTCCCAAAGTATTTGAAATTAGGATTGAAATAGTACCCAGCTGATTGTATCATTTCAATTTGTTAAACACTTTTTAGTTAGAAAGTTGCCTAATTTTGATATTCCTTACAGATCACTTTTTATTATTTTATATATTTTTTTGCCTGCTGCTTTATTTTCTTGTTTCTTTTATATTTTTGTAAGCTTACTATTTTTAAATTCAATTATAGATCTCAAATTGGATCATACCTACATGGGCTGCTTATCAATAATTTTCCCAATGAATTTAAGCAAAATTTCACTTATAATATGTCTAAGTTACTAGAGAAAAATTGTTAGATTAACTAAGTTTCATTCACACTCAAATGAGTCATATGAGTGATGTTCTAATACCATGTTCAAATTAAATAAGATTTTCACTTTAGTACCAATGTACAAGTACTACAGTCATTTTAGATGATCAGACAATATTCATAACTGTGGCCATTTTTTATATGAATCATGTACTGTACATTATGAATTATAATATATATATATAGTTAGAATNTATTTGAAAATATTTTTATGAGGTAACTCATAAATAATACATATATTTACTAAGAAAATATAGAGTGAAAGCCGATTTTAATTAACAAAGAACTGGGTCACCAAAATATAAACTGTAATAGCTAATAATTATAATAAACTTTATAATCTGAATATTTATTCACGAAAACATGAGAGAATTTATTTGTGAATGTGTGTGATAATGCTACATTTAAAATGTTTATTATTCATTTATAAATAGTTACATGTTTATCTATTTGAAAACTGTTATTTTCAAATTAACTTTCAAAACAAACATTTAATTTATAATCTTAAAAATAAACAATATTTTGAAAAAATTGTTGATAAAATTTTTTTTGCTTTTTATATTTTCAGCAAAATGATAAATGACTTAAAAAGGACTGGACACACTACACCTGGAGGAACAAGTAGCGGAATGAGTTCAGCCAAACAGCCATTGGCAGAGCCAAATATTGACTTTGAATTAGATGTAAAAGTATTTTTTAATAGTGGAAAATGTGTATTACATACCAAAGATACATTTAGAGATTTACAAGATGATCAAGGACTGAAAAAGTAATTTTTTTAAACAAATGTTCTGCTTTTTTGAAATTTTTAATTTAATTGATTCTTGAAAATCTAATTCTTGAAATCTAATGATAGAAATCATTAAGGTGATGCAATATCTGGTAATCAATAAATTATAAATGAAATTATATTAAGTTTTTATCAATATTATCAGATATTTTTGTAAATAAACCCTGGGCTTAATTATGGAAACTAGATGGCTTCAGTTTGAAATACTGATGACAAAAATAGACTTAGTTTACTTTTTGACATTTATTTTTTTTTAAATATAAATAACATCATTCATCACAAAATTAATTAGTTTTTTGTTATCATTTTTTAATGTCTTATTGTTTACTTCAGCTTCATTATTTTCTGATTTTCAAGATTCCTCATTAATTTAAACTTAGTGTTGAATTTTATTTGTAGTATATTTTCAGTTATTTTACATGCTCTGAAATGTGTTATGATTAACACTGAGAATGATTATGATATTTGACTTCTCAAAAACTATTTTCCCAAACTGGAAAAATGGTTCCCAGTTTGGTCTTCTGTATCTCTTCACTATGAATGCTTTAGGTCCAATGCTAAACCAATTCTCTTATTCATAATGAAGTACTACTATGAATGGTGTATTCACTCAGATATTAAAAAGATTGCAGATAGTTAATTCTTTCAGATGATTTGGATAATGACTGAGTTAAAAAATCTGTTTTGAAATCTCTTCTGATTTCTTTTCATAAGAAACTTGTCTGTTTTAAACAGAAACATGGTTGATGTGGAAAAGAGTGTTTTTTGTGTGAAAGTATATTTAATCCAGTCTTTTATAGGGAGTTTATTCATTGATTTTGCAACTGATATTATAACTTTTAGATTTGAAGGAACAATGCAGCTTGTGACTTTCTTGTATTTATAATGATCATAGGTACCAAAAGAAGGTGACTAAATTCTGAGATGAACAACAATGAACTGTTCTATTGTTTTCAGTTGTCTATTAATTATGATGCCAAAAGTAAATTTGATATTTTGTATAAAATTTTCTATTTATCTCATACCTAATTTATGTACTCCTTCTTACTCATACTTGTATACTTTTGACACTCAGTTATGCACCTAGATTTACATCAAAAATGATTTTTAGTAGATTCAATAATATAATACAGAAAATAGTTCTGACAGTTTAAATTTATTAACTTAAATAATAATGTCTTTTCACTTCAATTTACTTTGTTCAATTCAAATAATAATATTGCCTGTTAATTTGTTTATTTTCTTATCTTGCAGTATGGTAATTGATTCAGATCACATGAAAAAATAAATTATTTCCATTTGTTAAATTAATATGCCTTAATGTTCTTAATTTATTCAAATATTCTTTCAATCACCAGTACAGTGTGTATTTCTATTAATAGGACTTATTAAACTGGTATATAAGATTACTGAAAATGAATTTTGTGACTGATTTGCAGTAATCTTATATACCAGTTTAATAAGTCCTATTAATAGAAATACACACTGTACTGGTGATTGAAAGAATATTTGTATTTCCATTTGCTTTCACAATTGACTGCCTTTCTAATTCTACTGACATTAAATTTCCAAACAAATGTTTAGTGCTTCTATNAGTAATCTTATATACCAGTTTAATAAGTCCTATTAATAGAAATACACACTGTACTGGTGATTGAAAGAATATTTGTATTTCCATTTGCTTTTACAATTGACTGCCTTTCTAATTCTACTGACATTAAATTTCCAAACAAATGTTTAGTGCTTCTATCACATGAAATAATTTTTGTAAATTAACATTTTCATTAAGTTATTATTTCTCATAATTGAAGACAATATTGTAATCTGAAATAAGAATTAGATAAGTTAAGGCAGTATTTGTAAATAAATAAATAGAAAAAGAAAATATTTAAGCAATGCAAATAATATTTGAAAATATTTTTATGAGGTAAAATACTCATAAATAATACATATATTTACTAAGAAAATATAGAGTGAAAGCTGATTTTAATTAACAAAGAACTGGTCACCAAAATATAAATTGTAATAGCTAATAATTATAATAAACTTTATAAACTGAATATTTATCCACAAAAACATGAAAGAGTTTATTTGTGAACGTGTGTGATAATGCTACATTTAAAATGTTTATTATTCATTTATAAATAGTTACATGTTTATCTATTTGAAAACTGTTATTTTCAAATTAACTTTCAAAACAAACATTTAATTTATAATCTTAAAAATAAACAATATTTTGAAAAAATTGTTGATAAAATTTTTTTTGCATTTTATATTTTCAGCAAAATGATAAATGACTTAAAAAGGACTGGACACACTACACCTGGAGGAACAAGTAGCGGAATGAGTTCAGCCAAACAGCCATTGGCAGAGCCAAATATTGACTTTGAATTAGATGTAAAAGTATTTTTTAATAGTGGAAAATGTGTATTACATACCAAAGATACATTTAGAGATTTACAAGATGATCAAGGACTGAAAAAGTAATTTTTTTAAACAAATGTTCTGCTTTTTTGAAATTTTTAATTTAATTGATTCTTGAAAATCTAATTCTTGAAATCTAATGATAGAAATCATTAAGGTGATGCAATATCTGGTAATCAATAAATTATAAATGAAATTATATTAAGTTTTTATCAATATTATCAGATATTTTTGTAAATAAACCCTGGGCTTAATTATGGAAACTAGATGGCTTCAGTTTGAAATACTGATGACAAAAATAGACTTAGTTTACCTTTTGGCATTTATTTTTTTTTTAAATATAAATAACATCATTCATCACAAAATTAATTAGTTTTTTTGTTATCATTTTTTAATGTCTTATTGTTTACTTCAGCTTCATTATTTTCTGATTTTCAAGATTCCTCATTAATTTAAACTTAGTGTTGAATTTTATTTGTAGTATATTTTCAGTTATTTTACATGCTCTGAAATGTGTTATGATTAACACTGAGAATGATTATGATATTTGACTTCTCAAAAACTATTTTCCCAAACTGGAAAAATGGTTCCCAGTTTGGTCTTCTGTATCTCTTCACTATGAATGCTTTAGGTCCAATGCTAAACCAATTCTCTTATTCATAATGAAGTACTACTATGAATGGTGTATTCACTCAGATATTAAAAAGGTTGCAGATAGTTAATTCTTTCAGATGATTTGGATAATGACTGAGTTAAAAAATCTGTTTTGAAATCTTTTCTGATTTCTTTTCATAAGAAACTTGTCTGTTTTAAACAGAAACATGGTTGATGTGGAAAAGAGTGTTTTTTGTGAAAGTATATTTGATTCAGTCTTTTATAGGGAGTTTATTCATTGATTTTGCAACTGATATTATAACTTTTAGATTTGAAGGAACAATGCAGCTTGTGACTTTCTTGTATTTATAATGATCATAGGTACCAAAAGAAGGTGACTAAATTCTGAGATGAACAACAATGAACTGTTCTATTGTTTTCAGTTGTCTATTAATTATGATGCCAAAAGTAAATTTGATATTCAAGAATAAGTTCACTGTTTTACTTTGTGTTGGGCTCTTTTACAGAAATATCTAGTAAATGTCAATTCATTAATTTCATAATTTTCTGAGATGAATAAATACTAAAGTGAATAAAAATATTTTAAGATATAAATTATTTGTCAATGATTTAAAAATTTAAACACACTTCTTTTTAGATAAAAATCTAAAAAAGAAACATGTTTTAATACATAATTTCTTTTGAAAAGGTTTTAATTTTAATTTTTATTAGTATACTATATCAGAAAATTTGTAAATAGTAATTTTGATTCTTTTGTATGTAAAAAGATCAATGAAAAAGGAAAGAAGTTTTTCTGGTGGAATGGTAGATCTATCCTCTCCTAGTCATAGCAAGAAAAAACATAGTTCAGGAATGAAAAATAATGCTACATCTGCTAGACTGAGATATGTACAGATGCCTGTGGCTGGTCAAATTGCTGACTTCACTATTTTTTTAATTCCTGGTCTAGATGTAAAGGTAAAAATATATAATTTTGATCTTATTAAAATGTTTATAACAATAAAGTTGTAAAGTCAGTGTCCTATTAGGTTCATTACAATTCCAAAACAATTGTTGGCGATAGTCCTGTGATGAATGCTGCAACTGGTAAAACTTCAGTAGAATCAGAAATTGAACAAAATGAAAATGTACAAAGGAGTACATTATTTCCCTTTGAGCATGGAAGTAGCTCTGTACTTAAGAAAGGTGGTGTAAAGAAAGCAAGTTTGTTCGCTTGGATGACATTACAAAGTATACCTGAAGTAAGTTAGATATTTTTATATTCATAAATATAAATTATTTTATTGCATAGTTGAAAAATAATGATTTTATTGGACTGTTGTTTTTATTATTGTATTTGTTGTAAAAGTTTTTTACAAGGATACTAACATAGGTTTTATTCAATATATTACTGAAAATTTTAATTTAGACTTAAGTGAAGGACCAAACTTTTTCATTTGCTACTCTGCATCCAAATTATATTGTGACCAGCAGATGAGCTCAGCGTTGCCCAAGCAAAAAACAAGAAGAAAGATTAAGATTATTAGATTATTTCATACTTCTAATCCTTCTATTCTAGTAGCCTGGGATGCTCCCTAGTGGGCATTCTAGCAGCAGCGGTGTCATTCTGTGGTATAAATAATAAATTCCTATTACAAATAAAAATAATAATATACTGAATTTCTCATGGTATACCCTACTAAAATGCAGCCAAAAATGCAAAAAACTGCATCAAATAATAATATACTGAATTTATTGTTAATTTAAATAATAGCTAGGGGTGCCCTAGTAGCTGTTTTTGGCATATGGTGACAGAAAGAAAGAAAGAATCTGGTTTTTCAGCTTTATATAGTTAGATACAGATCTTTTCAAAGATTCTCCTATAAAAAGAAAGTTAAAAAAAATGATATTTATCATCATTAATAGAAACAGATTGATATAAATAAAATTTATATATTTTTAAAATTAATTTGATATTTTTTGGTTCAATGTCACAACTGGATGAATTCATAGACACCTTGGCAATTTTCATCATCAACTTTTTATTTCAGAACTTTATTTGTCAAGACACATTTTGGGTTTTAGCCCTTCTTCAGTCGGCTACACAATAAAATATAAACATAAACATAAATTTCTTATATTAAATAATATTATATTATGACAATTAAAGACATACCATTATATCCTGGAATAACGTATATATATGACAATCGAAAATACCATTACATCTCGGAATAACATATATACGACAACCGAAATACATCTAGTTCACTGTTGAATACAAAAATTATTAATACATTGGCAATTAAAACCATGTTATAAAAAGGATTTTTTACAAATAAAACCATCCTTGCGTTGAGGTGTTTTTGCGGGTAGATTACATCTTATTCTTACATCAGACATCTTTTAGGCACTTTCTGTACATTGAACTTCTCGAGTGCAATGTAGGCTTCAATATTATGAAAACGTTGCCAGTCTTATTTCACATTTACATATGGCATAGATCATCTTATTTACATATTCTTTCTTGGGATATATGTATTAAATTTATTAAAGATAAATTCAGAAATTTTAAATTAGACAGGATAAATAATGTGTAAGCTGTTGTACAGCAAATACTAAGTCAATAAAATTGATAGTCATAAAGTCTATTTAAAGATTCAGCTATGCAAATTTCAGCAATATGCATAGTTTTTATTACAAATAATTTCATTTAATTAATCAAACACTGTTGCACAAGTTCTTATCAAGTAAGAGCACAAGTTCTTATTGCACAAGTTCTTATCAAGTAAGAACTTGTATAATAAAATGAAATTCTTGAAGTAATTCAAAATATACATCTAAATCACTGGTTAAGGTTTTATTTCATTAAACTAAAAATTTTTAGTATATTATATATATATATAGAATAGAAAAATTCTTAGTTATATATTTATTTAATATTTTTTTAGATTCAGAATTTAATTATGAAAATTATAAATAAAATAAAATAATTATTTTATAAATGAAGTTTGAATAGAAGTTTGATTCTTGAATCTTTATGCTTTCTTTTCTTGTTATTTTAGATATTTTTTGTTTGGTTATTTTTGGATCATCTCCCAATGATCTTCTGTTTTTAACATTATCTAATACATATATTCAGGTCTGGCTAGTGATTTGTCTAGGCTTGTCACCCTAGACAAATCACTTGTGTGCTACCCTTCCTCAGGAAAATTGACAAACCAGCACATTTAAAATAAAGTGGTGCCTTGTACTACAAATTTAATTCATTCCAGGAGGCCATTCAAACTCTGAAGCATTCAAAGCCTGAAGCAGTTTTTTCCATTATAAATACAGTAGAGCGTCATTTATCCGAATCAATTGGGGACTGGGGTTGTTTGGATAACTTATTTTTCGGATAACCGATTATGTACGAAAATATACATTAACCTATCCCATGTTGAAATTTTTCTCCGTTGCGTGTCGCTTCGCATTGAATTTTCGTCGATGTTAAGCCTAATGCAAACTTTTTAAAATAATAATCGTGGCTATTGTATCGTTAAAAATTATTTCTTTATTTTGTACAAACAGAATAAATACATTGAAAAATATAAAAACAAAAAATAATATACTTTAGAAGTTAATCTAGTATCAAAAACATTTGATTCAGCATGACACAGTCCTCAGAAAAACACCACACAAAAGTTCCAGTATTTCCAGCTAAAACACACACTTCAACAAAAAAAAATATTGGCGTAGCTCAAGATATAGCCAAAGATTGCAGCGCCATAGCACTAGCGAAAATTTAAATTTGCTGACTGAAATTCTTTCGGATAACTGACGTTTCGGATAACCGACTTTTGGATAAATGACGCTCTAGTGTAATGGAAAGTGAATTAATCCATTTCCAGATCCCCAACAATACCCATTTCAATACACTTAAAGAGCAAATACACATAATTTAAGGTAAAAATTACAAAATTAAATGCCCTGATAAATTAAAATATGAAAACAATAAATAGAATAGATACATATTTTTTAGATAGATACTTTATTGTAACTTACTGGAGTATAGTAAATACTGGGTGCCACAAATGTATAACCCAGAAATAAATAGAATATGTAAATACTGTATAACAAAATGAAAATTGCATTTACTGGTTGCACACTGTTAACTTCAATAACTTAAACATGGCCGCTAGATCTGCCACAAGAATGCTTTGTGATAAGTTCCTTTTTCATCTGAATTGTGGATATTACAAGCCTTCCTCTTATTGAACTTTATTGCTTCCACGCACTCTTCAGATGCTATGATTAATAAGGTAAAGGTGGTATTGGGTTAAACAGAAAGTTTTTCATATTTTTAACAGTTGTCATTACTTAACATGATATGGTATTTTAATTATAACAGTCATAAAATTTAACACATTATTGCTAATTTGAGATTGTATTTGTTCAGAAGCTTATTTTATTTTTCAAGTGCATTTTTCACCAAGTGCACAGTTCATACTTTAAAGCATCATTTGAACTATGAAGCAAATTTTTGCTGAATTTGGCATTCAAACTCTGAAGCATTCATCTAGTCCAGGGGTCATCAAACTTTTTTGATCATCGACCCCCTACAATTTTTCAAAACATCACATCAATCCCCACCAAAAAAGTTTGTTACACGCAAAAGAAAAAGCTCTTACTATTTTAATACATTTTCTAAATCT
This sequence comes from Centruroides sculpturatus, assembly GCF_000671375.1. Lineage (NCBI taxonomy): Eukaryota > Metazoa > Arthropoda > Arachnida > Scorpiones > Buthidae > Centruroides > Centruroides sculpturatus. The sequence continues at coordinate 243,965 of NW_019384457.1, forward strand.
GCAAAATACTGTAGTGTTAAACTCATTGAAACATTATTCAAATACATAATAATATGTATAGTTATATTTGTGTTTTTAGTTTTAATTTTTCCATCAACCCCCAATAATGATATATCAACCCCTGGGGATCGACATCAACCACTTTGGCGACTCCTGGTATAGTCGTTCAAAATACAAGGGACCACTGTACAAAGTAATAGTATGGTTACACAAAAAGAAATTACAATTAAGTTGATAAATAATACTACATTAATTATATAATTTTTTACTATAAATATAGAAGTATAATATATTTTATGATTTGTATTATACAAATGGTTTTCAATTTCATAAAAACCAATTTGGATTTTAAATTCAAGTATTTTAAAATACTAAATAATAATACAGTTCCATTTTAATACTATTAAGCTTCCTATAAAAAAATTGCATGTTGTAGTGCTGCCTTTAGATTTGGTCACCCTAGACAGCCACCTGGTTTGCCTACATGGTCACACAGGCCTTTATTTATTTATTTAATCAGTGATTAGAATTACTTATTCAAATATAAAAAATTTATCTTGAAATCAAATTTTGTATCTTTAGATTGGTAGAAACTTCTCTATTCTCTTTTATACATTTAGCATTAAAGTAGAATTCACTTATTGTGATCATTTTTGGACTTGCCTTTACTGTTAATAATAACCAACTGATAACATTAAACAAGATAACTAAATCAGACTATAATTAGTGAAAATGTTTACTTTATTGACTCTGACATTAAAGGCACATATTAAAACAATTTAAAATATATAACATGAAGAATTGTTAATTATAATTATCATTATTAATTAATAATATTTCATTATATTTCAGGAAGTTCTCGCCTTGAGGTGGGGATTTCTCAGCAAAAGTGACACGTAATTATATTGAATGAAAAGCTGTATGTCCGTTCAATATGTAATTAGAGTAACAAATGTTAATAATTTAAACTATTTTACTGCATATGAATAACAATTAATGTTTAACATTTAAAATACTGGCTAAAACTGATAATGATTACCCATTATAAGCCATATGTTGAGAATGATATCATGAAAACACAGTTTAAAATGTCTACTAAAGATAATAATAATATAATCAAATCTCTGAATACAATAAGCTAAGTTTTATAAGTGTATTTTAACTTATATATTTTAGAATTGCTAATTCTGATAAAATTAGACAACTAATATGGTAACGATATCTGTGATTACAATAAGTGGATTGTACTATAGTAGAAACGGTTTTTCAAAGTTTCACATGATATTAGTTCTATTCTGCTGGTATCAGTGTTTGTATCTTTTTAATATGAAAAAATTTAGGAAGATAATTATATTTTAATTAAAATTTATTTTAATAAATTGTTATGCTTTATTAATATTACTTATACTTATATATATTTGTATACATATACACCAGGAAACAGTTATTAGTCCACATATTCTGGATTTCCTAGAACAGGCTTTAGAACCAATACCAATTCAGTTAGCGAAGCAACCACCTCCAGTCACTGGTAAGTTATTTAATTAAATCTATATAATATACATAAACTTAATTTTGTTTTTATATGGATTTTTTTATGATTTTGATTTATGTGGTTTGGAAAAAAATTCAATTCTCTTTTTTACATGAATTATTTTGATCTAAATTTTCCTTTTTAAAATCTATTTGATTTTAATTCAAAGAAAAAGTATTCATATTTCCTTTTCTAGAAAATTACTTTTTTTTAAAAAAAAATCTTAGAATTTTTATTTAAGGCAGCTTTGCATGCTCAAGTAAATTTTAATATTTGACTATTTTTACAATTTATTTGAACATGTTTAGCAACAGTGGATGTATCTAGGTATGTAGGATCAAATAGTTCATTTCATATGAAAGAGACTGTTATTGGTTTGATTACTTAGCTGCTTGCGACCTACCTACTCAGTCTTTCATTCTGCCTTTATTCCACAATTGAAGCAATTAGAAAAAATTTAATTCAAAAGTTTGGCAGTTTGTATGATTCAAACTGTTCCATATTGAAATAAATTTTAATATTGAATCGTTTTTGTATGCCATTTGGTGTTAAAATATAGAAATACTTTGATGTTTAATTTTAAAAAAAGTCAAACAAAAAATAAAAGTAAAATAAAATCTTTGCAAATACAGTAGAGCATCAATTATCCAAATACCAATCAACTAAAACATTGGTTAACTGAAAGCGTTTCAGTCGGCAAATTCAAATTTCCACTAGTGCTGTGGCACTGCAATATTTGGCTATGTCTTGGGCTACTCCAATATTATTTTTGTTGGTGTGTGTGTTTTAGCTGACAGCACTGGTGCAACCATATTGTATCGTTAAAAATTATTTCTTTATTTTGCACAAATAAAATAAATACAGTGGGTGATCGGTTAACAAACATAATCCGTTCCAAGACTTTGTTCGCTATCTGAATTGTTCGTTAACCGATTATCAATTTACCATAGGTTTGTATGGGAATTTGATTAATTCGTTCTGGAGACCCCAAAAAATAAAAAATATATACTTTCTTACTACATATATTTATATGTAATAATAAAAATACATATATACACAGACTTGCATTTTTATTAGTCATGTTTTTTTTGTTTGTGGTGGTTAAATAATCTGTCTAATGTCAATTGCTTTTCTCTCTTCTTCAGGATTTTCAGAATTAATAGCATTGTAATTGTAGAGATCCCCAAGCCTATTAACCTCAACCTGGTTTGTATGCCATTCTAAGACTGTTCATCTGACATCCCCCACTTCTTCAAAAGATCTTTAATTAATAGCAGCTATCAGCATTAATCCTTTTTTTCATAATAAAACATATCTTGCCGAGTTTCTTGGTGTTCTTCATTCAAGAGTTCTTGGCATTCTTCTGTCATCAGATCCATTTCAGGTTTCATTATGAGCTCTTCAATGTTCTTTATTTCTCATATGTGGTATTTGTTACTCCTTTAGCTACTTGAATTTTTTTAATTATACAGTATCTTTCTCAGATAAGATTGAACTGCGCCCTACTGTACATTTGTTCAAGCCATACTGGTCACTCTCTACTTTTTCTATTATATTCTCACCTTTCGAAAATAAAACCAATGCAAAACTTAATGAGTGCCCGCCTGACAGTCTCGCGAATACTATAAAAGAATTGTTTGTCAGAAAAATAAAAGGCTGGAATTACAAAGGAGTGTTTCAAAGTTTGAGGAATACTATCTGATCAGTATATATCGGGTTGAGCGTTGACGTTGACGTCTCCTGCGCTCCAAAAAGTTACCTGAAGACAAAGGAAAATCAATCGGTATTTGCTATTTCTGTCTCTTCTTTTTATGTTTGTTCAGTGAAGTGTTTGTTGTCTGATCATAAAAATCTTACGCGAAAGTGTTCGTTATTCGATTTGTTTGTTAACTGATCACCAACTGTATATTGAAAAATGTAAAAACAAAAAAATTATATTTCAGAAGTTAATCTAGTATCAAAAACATTCCGATTCAGCATGACACATGTCAAGAGGATACTTAAGGACACACCAGTATTTGAATGAGGCTTTTTTCCCTATCATGAGTGGTGTGTTTTGCTTCAGCTCGTCGGAAAATATAGCCCAAGTGGCTGACATCTCCAGATAAACCCAAGAAAAAGAAAGAGTTTAGCTTGTTTTGTGTGGTGCTTTTCTGAGGACTGTGTTATCGGGACATGTCATGCTGAATTGGAACATTTTTGATACTAGATTAACTTCCAAAATATAATTTTTTTTGTTTTTATATTTTTCAATAAATTTATTTTGTTTATGCAAAATAAAGAAATAATTTTTAACGATACAAGTGCCATGATTATTATTTTTTTAAAATTTTCGTTAGGCTTAACATTGACGAAAATTCAATGCAAAGTGACATGCAATGGAGAAAAACTTCAGCATGGGGATGGGTTAATATATTTTTTCATACATGATCAGTTATCCGAACAACCCCAGTCCTGAATTGTTTCGGATAATTGATGCTCTACTGTAATATAAATTTATAAATTATCCTATGTAAGTTATGATTGTCCTTCTGATTTAAATAAAATTTAAATATTTTGTTTAAACACATCCTATTGTATTAATTGGATTATTATATTATTTTTATTGGTTTTTGAGGTCTGGAACCAATCTTCCATTTTTTTACATGAACAGTATTTTTTTTACATGGATTTTTCAGGAATATATCTATTATGTAAAAACATAATTGGATGTATTTATATTAAAATATAAGTATAATTTCCTAATGAAATTTCTTTTGTAAAAATTTCTGCAGATAATACATAGGAAATTATGGTATAATTTAGTTGATATTGATTTTTAATGATTCACAAATATTTTATCATTAACCAACTTCTATAAAATTAGTTATTGACTAAATAGCTAAATCAATTTTTTACAAATATCCTTCAGTTATAAGCATTAAATAATTAAATGAAAATTTATAAAAATTATAACTTTGCATTATCCATACATATATACATGTATGTGTATGCAAGTATGTACATACATATGCATGCATTTTTTAAAGATTTTAATTTATATATACAGTACTTCTATTACACATTCTGAAAAACATAAAAGTCTTTTATAAATCAGGGATATTTAGTTTATTTTGTAAATTAATTAATGAAAATATGTGAAAAATTTTTTCAGATAGCAGTTTTAACTTTAGAATTGATAGATTTTTATTTATAATTTGCAGAATAAAGTGGTCAAAGTTTGTTTTGCCAGTTTTTCTAATACTAATTTTTAAAATTTAAAATTAATAATTGGAAATTTATAAATGCAAATATTTATACTTTTTCTAATGAAATAATACTAATTTTGCCATTCATCTTGATAACTTTTTATATAAATTTAGATTGAGATATAATTTTTATAGATGGTAATTTGTAATTTATGTTTTCATAGAATCAAGTAACGTCATCTTCTCAAACATTAAACCAGAGACAGCAAGCAGCTCTTTAGCTGCACCTACTCAGTATGCTTATGCATCTTTCCCAGTTGATGTCATCGTATATTTCAGAATGCAACCTTCAATCCTTCGCTTTAGTTGTCTTCCTGTCTCTCGTGTGGAATGTCTGCTTAGACTTCCATCTGTTGATCTAGTATTTTCTTCAAAACGGGCAGAAGATGATCTGTATGCAGGTAACACTGTTCACTTGGAAAAAGTGGGAAACATCAAATCAAGATGTAAGTATTAATTAACATTTTTTCCATTATGTTAACTGATAAATTCCTATTAGCATGACTGTATTTATTTTGAAAATTTTATAAGTTGAACCAGCAATATATATTTATATTAATTACATCAATATATGATAACATTTATTTCATAGTTTAACAGTTTAATAATTGGACATATACATGAACATACATACATACATATGTGAGGACCCAACTCAGGTCCGAAATCATGTAAATTGCAGTATTCTTCTGATTAAATAATAATGATAGATTAAATATGAGAGGGAGAGGAAAATCTTATAATTTAAACAACACAGCACAAAATGTAAACAACGAGTCCCGGATGACTCCAACATGTGTTAAATGAACTGTCAATGTCAAAATGAAAAGTTATAAGTCAGACACAAGTGATCATAAACAGGTAGAACTTTGACCCAAATGCTCATAAACAATCAATCTAGGGAAACAATTTCAGAAAAGAGAGAAAGATTTAAGAGAGATAAATCATTGCATATGATCGTTCGAGTACCCAGATGACAGAAATCGCGAGTAACGGAGCTAAATTATGAGCGCGAGTCTTGCAAATTTGTCAACAATCCCCAAGAACAATCGACAGAATGGTGTCAAGCAGACACCTGGAATCGGACCTTTTCCGTGATCTGAGTCATTCTTGGTTTTCCCCAAAACAAAAGAGAGACCAATCGGGAAGCAAGGAAGGAGATGAGGGGCCAATCAAGTGTCCGAATAGTGGGAGAAAAAACTCATTCATTCATTCATTCATTTTATTCAACGTGTTAATACACATTTCCTGGCCCTGCAATTAGCATTACCAGGAAGATATTAAATATACAAGATATATAACGATAATTCAATGCATTGTATAACATAGAATACAGAGTAAAATTATATGCAATAAATAAACATAATATACAGAAATAATTAAGACAGATTACATGAGTATATAATGGAAATATTAACAATAAAATAAATATAATCAAATATATACAAATTAAATTTCATGTAATAGAGAACAAAGTTAAAGGTACAGTGTCATAGTAAAGTACAAAGTAATTGAACAATATGTTCAATATTAGAATATATCATAATTACACATTACATATTTCAATTATATTATGGTACGTAGTATCACAGAAATCACATATGATGCATGACATCTTAAATATTTTAGCTACATATGAAGCATTAACGACAATCAATTATCAAACAGAGAATTCACATTTAAAGAGAGAAGTGCTAAACATAGTAGAAGATAATGCAGTCAATACAAAAGTATATCAACAATGTAGTCATCACGAATATATATCAACTGTATAAAGTCATCTGTTGAAGTCTAGCTTTCTCTTTAATATAAACTGGACAATTTTTATCCATGGTGTTATGATCGTTATTGTCTAAATTTCCTCGGGAGCAATTAATACACTTGGGTGGATTCTGCTTATTCGGACAACATTTAAATAGATGCTTCTCGTTACAGTGACTACATATATTTTCTTTTTCAGGGCAACGTTTAGCAAAGTGATGGAAAGATAGACATCTGTAACACTGTATTACTGGAATGTAGTCATAAACACGACATGAAGACCATTGTAGATAAATTTTCCCAGCTTTTATCATCTTTTGTCTGATCTCTGGAGTTACTTCCAGTACCCAGGAGACATTTTCAGTATTCTTCTCATTTAATGAGAACTTAATGTGTACCTGTTCAGCAAAGATTCTATCAGTAAAAGTATCTAATAGATATCCATTCTGCTCAAAAATTTGTAAGATTAGATCTTCTTTAGCTACACATTTAGGTACTGATGCTATTTTTATCAGAGGTAATCTTTTTTTAGGTAATTTTGCACTTAGATTAGGAATTTTTTCTGCATTCTCTTTAAAATATTTGACTTCATTTTTGTGTTGTAAATCCACAGCGATACCTCCATTTCCTATTTTTCTAACATTTCGTACTCCTATACCTAACACTCCAGGATTCAGATTGTCTGTTAATTGCTTTTTTGTCTCCTCACAAGTAGCCTCTTTCTTATTGCTATAAACTAGTACTGTGTATTTTGGCGGAGGCGGCTCACTTACATTAAGAATTGGTTTTAATCCTTTCTTTAGAACATCCCTATAACTCGAAGGACAAGAGTCGTTGCCTCCACTAAAATCATCTGATATGTTTTCCCTATTGGTAAGCATGGTATATTGAATATCCTTCATAATTTTGCTAGTTTCTTTATTTTGAGTTTCTGTAAATCTTAATAAATCTTCCTTTGTTACTAATCCAGATAATGTTTCATTAATTACATTGTTATTGTGAAGGGTTACCTCAGCAAGTTCGACTAATCTCGAGAATTGTGTTAAGATAAATGATAAGTGGCAATCAGCTCCAAATTTAGCGTTCGGAAATCGGCGAGAATATTGCCTAATTTCGTCCATAATACCATTAGTAGTTTCACGAAACTTCTGCATTATAGATTCCATTTTAAGTAAAATAGTATAAATTTTATTAGAAAGCGAGAAAAACCCAACTTCCGGTTAATGTTCTAGAAGCTTATAGAAGTTGAGGTCAATGACCTTTAACAGGATGTTGAATTTGATGAAATCTAAGAATTGCCGTAATTTAAAAACTATTAGTCCGATGATAACGAAATTTTCTGAGCAGGTTACGTTTAGGGTCTTAAGAGAACTGCCTGAGTATTTTGTGAAAATGGCCCACCGGAAGAAAGCTAACTGAGTTCGAATTTAGACCGGAAATAGTCGATAATTCCACAAATATTAAGTCCAGAACAATTAAATTTTAAAGTTTTACTCACATACATAGTGCTAATAAAATAGCGTACCATGATCTGGATGATCGGTCAACTAAGTCCGGTAAACCGAATTCGTAAAATCCAAATTTTCAAAATGGCATAACTTCTTAACAGAGTATCCAATTTGAAAAATTTCGACGGACTCTTGTTCCAGATGCAAAACGGATTCAGCAAATGTATAACACTAATATAAAATAATAAGATGCATACAAAATAACATAAAAAATCTAAGAGCTGAAGTTGTCCACATCCTATAACTTTGAAGTACTAGCGCCACCTCGGAATTCCTAATGTTTACTCTCGCGAATTGAATGAATACAGAAGTGGTTCTATGGGATGGGAGAAAAAACTATAAAAATCCAAAATTCAAGATTGGAGAGAGGCTCTCCTCCATATTTCACGAAAGGTCACGACTTATATTGTGGTGTGTCGTCGCCAAGAACTTTGGACTCCGCTGCTTCCTCCTTCCAATCGCTCACCTTGCTCAGCCTTGCTATTTCTTGCTGAATTACTACTTATATAGTTGTGAGGAACCGGGGGTAGATAAATGTAATGTCTACCACTTAATCAGCTACAGATCTGGAAGATCCACCTGCAGAGTCGTAGGATGGCTAAAAGGATGTTTGCAATCAAAGATCGTAAGATCTCAATCTACAGTCAGGATTCCCAACACCAGCTAGGGAAGGAATTTGCATTTAAGATAATTTTTAATTAGGAGGGCTGTTACATTGATGAGTGGGGAGGAGTCACAGGTAAGTTCAAGTCATAGTGGGGTGAAATTGTCCGACTTATTAATAAAAGAAAAGGAGTCAACTGGTTAACTAACAAATAAAGGTTTACTAATATAAAAGATAACAACAATGAGATACAATATAATACTACAAATACAAGTTAACATTATCAAATTTAATTCTACTTACACCTCTAATCCGAGAGTATACTATTAAACCTTCGAGAGAGAGAGAGAGAGAGAGAGAGAGAGAGCTTACATCAATTTAAACTTACTACCTTGACTGACGGTCTAGAAAGTAGTCTTCTTCTTCTATACAATGAAGTTCCTTGGTGAAGCTCTTAGATGGAGAAGGGATGAGGGAAATCAAAACTTAGAATCTGCGAGAGAACTCTATTCTTATGGCATGTCCTTGGGGATTGTTGACTGGCTTCCTATGGCTATGTCCTTATATGATGAACTACCATCTTCTGGTGGCATATTCAGACTAATGTCGACTGCATCTCCTATGGCAATGTCATATTTCTATTGATTGCCTCCTGTATGGCATATCTCTTCTTTCGTAGACTGCCCCAAATGGCGGGAAAATCACCCTTTTTATTGTCATTTCTGTCCAATTATGTAAAAGAATCCGTGGTTACTAACGGGATGTATAGGAATATGGAGAGGGGTAAACTGCCAGATGGATGTCAAATTTGTAGATAAAGTCTTGTGGGAAAGGAAGGTGATTTCCTCAAAATGTAAAAAGTTTTTGAATGTGTTTTCCTTTTTGGTAAACAAACCCATAAAACCAAATACATTTCCCACACTAATTAATTAAATAAATCCCGATTCTCACATACTTGTCCTTTAATGACTTAATTAAGTGTTTGTTAGTAAAGTAATTTGATTGTTTTTAAAGTTTAATATCATAGATTAAAGTGCTTTTTAGTATTTTAATGTTGTTTTAGAAATTTATTAAGAATGAGTTAGTTTTTCCATAATAAATAATGGAAAACACTTTCCAATATCCAAATTTCTAATTCTTGAATTGCTTTTAGGACACATTAGATTCACATAATGATGTATGATTGTATTTGATTTTGTAATGAAAAAAATATATAATTTGTCTGTACATCAAATTTCAACCCAAATAAATTATCCAAATTTAAGCTATAGCATTGACATTTGTAATTACCATGCTTTCATGCAGATAAACTGTTTATGTCTGTATTTAAAAGTCTGTTTGAATCCAGGTGCAAGTTATGCAATGATCTATTTTACTGATTAACCTGTAATTGAAAGCTGACAACAGTACAGTTTTAACTTCAAAAAAAAGTGTGAATTCATATTTTTGATAATTTTCTTTCTCTAAACTTACCAAGAGTATCTTTAGAAGGTATGAAAAGCCCTTGCACATCACATGTTCATCTGCCATTATTTTTTTTCAAAACCATTATAGGTACTGTACTTATAAGTATGACTCATCTTTAATTCTCTAACATTTATTTTCTGTATGTCAATTCATGCTTTAATTGATATTAAATACTCCTACTTGAACTTGTATTTGAAAGCCAATAATTTTTCTCTCTCAATACAGGGAGATACAAAAAGGACTTTAAAACTTTGAAAGCTTATAGAATTTTAATCAGAAGATGTACGGAATTTGTTGAGATAATTTGTAGTAAAACACATCAAGCTTTACCTCAGTCATATTGGTTCAATGTAAGCATCATTGATGATAGTACATATACATATATCATGCCTGAATTCAATTTCTTGCTAAACATAAAGCAGCTTATCTGTTGTCACTTTCAGTAACTGCAACAATGATACATGTTTCGAGAGTTTTAATGGAATAGATATAAAATTTAATTAAAATTCAGTTATAAAACATAAGACTAGTGAAACCTAACATCTTTTCTAATATCCATATTAAATCAGAGACCAAGATTTTTTAAAAAACATAGCTATTTCATTCTTTTCCTTTTATAAACATCAATGCATTTTAGATTAAATTTTTATTAATCCCTGCTCAGGCTTTTGACATACTAGTCATGCAAAGGGAAAACAAGTTGCATGACTAATGTGTCATAGTTTTGAGTTCAGTGAAATTTACAGGCAAGAGTGGAAAAAAACACTAGATCTTTAACAAAACTCCAGAAGAAAAATCTGGAAACAAGATGACTGCTCAACTAATCCACCAATCTGGAAGATGTTTATTGAGGAAATCCCATGATTGTGCATATGTTCTTCTGTGTCATTGTTGTTTGATTGTGGAATAAGAAAATTTTTCAGCACTTTTATACAAAACACTTCAATTTTGGATTGTCACAAACGTGTTTCATAGTTGATTGTGCTTTTTTTTTAAGCCCCAAGTCCTGCAGTTATGGTTATTTACTTTACCATTGAGACAAAATGTCATCTCATCACTAAATATAATGTTATCTAGGATTGTCTTGTTTTTTTCAATCCAATAAAATATTTCTGCACTACATGAAACAAACTTGTAATTTGCTATAAATTAATGCCTTAGCTGATTGATTTGATAAATCTACTGATTAAAATTTTATATGTTAAAAATTGTAGTTTTTTTCTTTTTTAAACATGTTGTATCACACTTTCACACTTTGAATTATCCTGAATTATCTTTCAGAGAAGTATTTAGAAACTAAATATTGATTTTGTTGTATAAGAGTGGAGCAATTAACTTTTAGGCCTATGTAATTGGATACTTAGATGATCATTTATATTTATGATGCTTAATGTAGTTTAAGAGGTTCTGTCTCAAATATTTCATTTTTTTTTTTTACTTATTTTAAAATTATATATTCAGTGAATTTTTAATGGAAATGAAACAAAAGAAATGGGAAAAAAAATTAAATATGAATATCTTCTAAATTGCATGTGTTATGTTTCAACAGTCATTTTGATAGAGCAGATTATGAAAAGGTTTTTAGTTCAGTTATAGCAGTTTTTTGTAATTTTTGTTTATGTGCCAGTATGGATTATCCTTATGAAAGTAAAATACTAAAAATATGATTTTCTTATATCAAAACAACTTTAAATATTTTATTCAGAATGATATATGAGTTATTAAATTATGATCAGAAAGATGATACTGTAAAAAAGTAAAAATAAAAAAATATGCAACTTTTAGATGATAATTATTAATAACTAGCTGCAAGGACCCGCTTCGCTGGGTTTTTAAAAAGTAACGATAGTGATGATTAAGATAATTACATTATAGCCAATCTTACCCGTTTTCACAGAATGCAAGAATTAGGCCCCCCGTTTCCAGACTAANAGACCCCAAAAAATAAAAAATATATACTTTCTTACTACATATATTTATATGTAATAATAAAAATACATATATACACAGACTTGCATTTTTATTAGTCATGTTTTTTTTGTTTGTGGTGGTTAAATAATCTGTCTAATGTCAATTGCTTTTCTCTCTTCTTCAGGATTTTTCAGAAGTAATTAATAGCATTGTAATTGTAGAGATCCCCAAGCCTATTAACCTCAACCTGGTTTGTATGCCATTCTAAGACTGTTCATCTGACATCCCCCACTTCTTCAAAAGATCTTTAATTAATAGCAGCTATCAGCATTAATCCTTTTTTTCATAATAAAACATATCTTGCCGAGTTTCTTGGTGTTCTTCATTCAAGAGTTCTTGGCATTCTTCTGTCATCAGATCCATTTCAGGTTTCATTATGAGCTCTTCAATGTTCTTTATTTCTCATATGTGGTATTTGTTACTACTTTAGCTACTTGAATTTTTTTAATTATACAGTATCTTTCTCAGATAAGATTGAACTGCGCCCTACTGTACATTTGTTCAAGCCATACTGGTCACTCTCTACTTTTTCTATTATATTCTCACCTTTCGAAAATAAAACCAATGCAAAACTTAATGAGTGCCCGCCTGACAGTCTCGCGAATACTATAAAAGAATTGTTTGTCAGAAAAATAAAAGGCTGGAATTACAAAGGAGTGTTTCAAAGTTTGAGGAATACTATCTGATCAGTATATATCGGGTTGAGCGTTGACGTTGACGTCTCCTGCGCTCCAAAAAGTTACCTGAAGACAAAGGAAAATCAATCGGTATTTGCTATTTCTGTCTCTTCTTTTTATGTTTGTTCAGTGAAGTGTTTGTTGTCTGATCATAAAAATCTTACGCGAAAGTGTTCGTTATTCGATTTGTTTGTTAACTGATCACCAACTGTATATTGAAAAATGTAAAAACAAAAAAATTATATTTCAGAAGTTAATCTAGTATCAAAAACATTCCGATTCAGCATGACACATGTCAAGAGGATACTTAAGGACACACCAGTATTTGAATGAGGCTTTTTTCCCTATCATGAGTGGTGTGTTTTGCTTCAGCTCGTCGGAAAATATAGCCCAAGTGGCTGACATCTCCAGATAAACCCAAGAAAAAGAAAGAGTTTAGCTTGTTTTGTGTGGTGCTTTTCTGAGGACTGTGTTATCGGGACATGTCATGCTGAATTGGAACATTTTTGATACTAGATTAACTTCCAAAATATAATTTTTTTTGTTTTTATATTTTTCAATAAATTTATTTTGTTTATGCAAAATAAAGAAATAATTTTTAACGATACAAGTGCCATGATTATTATTTTTTTAAAATTTTCGTTAGGCTTAACATTGACGAAAATTCAATGCAAAGTGACATGCAATGGAGAAAAACTTCAGCATGGGGATGGGTTAATATATTTTTTCATACATGATCAGTTATCCGAACAACCCCAGTCCTGAATTGTTTCGGATAATTGATGCTCTACTGTAATATAAATTTATAAATTATCCTATGTAAGTTATGATTGTCCTTCTGATTTAAATAAAATTTAAATATTTTGTTTAAACACATCCTATTGTATTAATTGGATTATTATATTATTTTTATTGGTTTTTGAGGTCTGGAACCAATCTTCCATTTTTTTACATGAACAGTATTTTTTTTACATGGATTTTTCAGGAATATATCTATTATGTAAAAACATAATTGGATGTATTTATATTAAAATATAAGTATAATTTCCTAATGAAATTTCTTTTGTAAAAATTTCTGCAGATAATACATAGGAAATTATGGTATAATTTAGTTGATATTGATTTTTAATGATTCACAAATATTTTATCATTAACCAACTTCTATAAAATTAGTTATTGACTAAATAGCTAAATCAATTTTTTACAAATATCCTTCAGTTATAAGCATTAAATAATTAAATGAAAATTTATAAAAATTATAACTTTGCATTATCCATACATATATACATGTATGTGTATGCAAGTATGTACATACATATGCATGCATTTTTTAAAGATTTTAATTTATATATACAGTACTTCTATTACACATTCTGAAAAACATAAAAGTCTTTTATAAATCAGGGATATTTAGTTTATTTTGTAAATTAATTAATGAAAATATGTGAAAAATTTTTTCAGATAGCAGTTTTAACTTTAGAATTGATAGATTTTTATTTATAATTTGCAGAATAAAGTGGTCAAAGTTTGTTTTGCCAGTTTTTCTAATACTAATTTTTAAAATTTAAAATTAATAATTGGAAATTTATAAATGCAAATATTTATACTTTTTCTAATGAAATAATACTAATTTTGCCATTCATCTTGATAACTTTTTATATAAATTTAGATTGAGATATAATTTTTATAGATGGTAATTTGTAATTTATGTTTTCATAGAATCAAGTAACGTCATCTTCTCAAACATTAAACCAGAGACAGCAAGCAGCTCTTTAGCTGCACCTACTCAGTATGCTTATGCATCTTTCCCAGTTGATGTCATCGTATATTTCAGAATGCAACCTTCAATCCTTCGCTTTAGTTGTCTTCCTGTCTCTCGTGTGGAATGTCTGCTTAGACTTCCATCTGTTGATCTAGTATTTTCTTCAAAACGGGCAGAAGATGATCTGTATGCAGGTAACACTGTTCACTTGGAAAAAGTGGGAAACATCAAATCAAGATGTAAGTATTAATTAACATTTTTTCCATTATGTTAACTGATAAATTCCTATTAGCATGACTGTATTTATTTTGAAAATTTTATAAGTTGAACCAGCAATATATATTTATATTAATTACATCAATATATGATAACATTTATTTCATAGTTTAACAGTTTAATAATTGGACATATACATGAACATACATACATACATATGTGAGGACCCAACTCAGGTCCGAAATCATGTAAATTGCAGTATTCTTCTGATTAAATAATAATGATAGATTAAATATGAGAGGGAGAGGAAAATCTTATAATTTAAACAACACAGCACAAAATGTAAACAACGAGTCCCGGATGACTCCAACATGTGTTAAATGAACTGTCAATGTCAAAATGAAAAGTTATAAGTCAGACACAAGTGATCATAAACAGGTAGAACTTTGACCCAAATGCTCATAAACAATCAATCTAGGGAAACAATTTCAGAAAAGAGAGAAAGATTTAAGAGAGATAAATCATTGCATATGATCGTTCGAGTACCCAGATGACAGAAATCGCGAGTAACGGAGCTAAATTATGAGCGCGAGTCTTGCAAATTTGTCAACAATCCCCAAGAACAATCGACAGAATGGTGTCAAGCAGACACCTGGAATCGGACCTTTTCCGTGATCTGAGTCATTCTTGGTTTTCCCCAAAACAAAAGAGAGACCAATCGGGAAGCAAGGAAGGAGATGAGGGGCCAATCAAGTGTCCGAATAGTGGGAGAAAAAACTCATTCATTCATTCATTCATTTTATTCAACGTGTTAATACACATTTCCTGGCCCTGCAATTAGCATTACCAGGAAGATATTAAATATACAAGATATATAACGATAATTCAATGCATTGTATAACATAGAATACAGAGTAAAATTATATGCAATAAATAAACATAATATACAGAAATAATTAAGACAGATTACATGAGTATATAATGGAAATATTAACAATAAAATAAGTATAATCAAATATATACAAATTAAATTTCATGTAATAGAGAACAAAGTTAAAGGTACAGTGTCATAGTAAAGTACAAAGTAATTGAACAATATGTTCAATATTAGAATATATCATAATTACACATTACATATTTCAATTATATTATGGTACGTAGTATCACAGAAATCACATATGATGCATGACATCTTAAATATTTTAGCTACATATGAAGCATTAACGACAATCAATTATCAAACAGAGAATTCACATTTAAAGAGAGAAGTGCTAAACATAGTAGAAGATAATGCAGTCAATACAAAAGTATATCAACAATGTAGTCATCACGAATATATATCAACTGTATAAAGTCATCTGTTGAAGTCTAGCTTTCTCTTTAATATAAACTGGACAATTTTTATCCATGGTGTTATGATCGTTATTGTCTAAATTTCCTCGGGAGCAATTAATACACTTGGG
>NW_019384457.1:267772-311706 GCF_000671375.1 Centruroides sculpturatus
CATATCTCCCGCACCCTTATAGCTATCGAGACGCAACCACCCTGGTGCACGAATGGAGACTTGGAGCTACTACCACATACAAACACCATTCATGTGCGATGTGTAGTTTTGGTGGAAAAGTGAAATATAGGGACACACACGTCCATTTATATATATATAGATTATAATAACATGACATCTATACTATTGAGTTAAAGAATTTGTAGATTTTTAGCTTTATCTAAAAAAAATAAATCAACATCATTTGTATTAGTAAGTTTCTGGTTGTGTAATTTATTTATTTATTTATATATTACTGTTTGTTCATTGAAATAATGTACATTCTTTATGAAATTTTGTATTGAGTAATAATAATAATAATAATATGTAAACATAGCACCTGCACCCAGAAGACATGGTAATGTTCGACCACCAGTAGATTCATCAACCGTATATCAGACTGCTGTTGGTGGGCTCAGCATGACTGGTTGTTTGGCAGATTTTTCTCTTTACATTTTTCATCCTTATGGTGGAGGGAAAAAAGCTGGAGCATCAGGTAACATATTGTGTTTTAGTATTATTGAATTATAAAGTATATATATTATTTTTTTAAGTAAGTACAAACTGAGAGATTACTTAAGATAAATTACAGAAAATGCTATTTTAAACTGTTAAATACATTGCCAATATTTAATATAAAATTACATTTTATATTAAATATTTAATTAAAGCATAATTAGTAAGTAATAGTGTATTATTTTCAAACTAATAAATATAACATATTGCTTTTAAGTTAGGTATTTTTTTTTTTGTTTCTTGAAGATTTATTCATGTTTCTGTAATAAGAATCATTATTATTTTCATATAAATTAATATTATATTAAAATTTCAAATTTTATTTCAGGAAAAGAAAGTCGAGAAACGTCACCTCTCACTACTAGTGAACGAAAAGATTCCCTTAGTTTGCAAGTGGAATTCGTAAAAGTAAATATTTCTCGGAGTAGAAAGATTAATTTAAGTCATATAGAAGGAAATGTATCTCAGAAACCAAACAGAAGTGGTGATTCTGGAGGAGCTGTCATTAGATTTTCAGGTAAATGCAGTTTATCAAACTCTATGAATATATCTTACTATTATGTACAGTATTTAAGAATTTTAAATATTTTGTATTTTCATATTTTTCATTCAGTATGCATTCTTGATTTCAGATATATTTTGAATAAAGTTGAATATTATTTGCAACTAACAATTAATTAATATTTAACACTTCTTAACACCGAATAACTTTTAAAGAACGTAAAACTTTACTATTACTTCTGGGAATATAAAAATAACTAAACAAAAGATTAAAGCAAAACAATGATGTAGTTCTTATTAAGCATTGTCAATTTATTATATTTGTTATTTTTCAAAGCTATCTGTGACATTGGATCAGCTTCCTTTAAGTATGACATGAGACGTCTTACTGAAATCTTAGCATTTCCTAAAGCTTGGTATCGACGGAGTATTGCAAGACGAATGTTTCTTGGAGATCAAAGTACAAGTGCTCTGTATAGTGATCAAGGTAAGAAATGTTGCTATTTAAATAAATGAGTGAGTAAAACTTTTTTTAGTTATTTTTAAATGTGTATCACATTTTCCATTTTCTTAATCCTAAATGACAATAATAATTTTTTTTTTTATATAGTGAAGTGTATTACAATATCAAAATCAATTATTTATTCAATTTATAATTTTTCATTATTATTATTTTTTTTTAAATACAATCTGATGTAGGATTCTGTTAGGCATTCTAAAATGTATGAATACAAATGATATGATAAACTGATTATTTTTATTTTCCAAGAGTTTTTTAATATAGATAATCTTAAATTTATATTGACTACTACATTAACATTTAATTGAACTTGAATTGAGAAAAACTTAATGCAATAAATTAAATAAAATTATTATATTTTTGATTCTATTTAATAGAAGATTCAGTAGAAACAAGTAGTAGCAGTGGAACATTATCACCAAGTGCTAGCAGAGCAGAATGCTTTCCCTTCAGTTCTCCTCGTGTATCTACTTCTTCCCATACATCCATAGGAACTACACAAATTATAGACAGCTCAATTTCGGTGACCACACCTATCAAGTCAGAATTGCAGTTGCCATCACAAACAATGGATCAGTCAATGGGTGATGTAAAAATTTCTAATCTTGGAGTTAGTTCTTGTCTTTCTGATGTGTCAGCAAGTGATATTTCTCACCCAACAATTGTTCCTGAAGGAAGAAAGCATAGTAGAGATCATCTATGGTTAAATTTAGGCAACATACCAAATTTTGTAGAAAGTTCTGGTACATTCTATTTTTTGTTATAATTGAAAATAATTAGAATAAAAGAACTTTATTCATTTTAATAATATACAATTTGTTTTAGATTATCAAAATACTAGTAAGTTAGGAAGTTCAAATGTTTCATTTACTGATTCTAAAGAAAGTAAGTCGTCACAGCAATCATCAACCCCATTACATACAAATCGTTTGGGAAGCACATGGGAAACACTAGTATTATTTGCTGTAAATTTGTCAAAGTTAAGTGTTCATATGAATATGGGAAATGTTATGGGAAATACAATGTAAGTATTTAATAGCTACAATTTTTTTAATATGTATTGTATATATGTACATGGTAAATATGTTAAATCTCAAATCAATTTTATATTATTTTAGAATATTGAAATTAATAGTGGATTTGCATATTCAATATAATAAATTTTATTTTATTTGATTGATCTTGGTATATTAATGATGAAAAATTTTGATATAGAAGAGAATTTCAGTTTGCAAGTTTTTGGATCCTGATTTGACTTTAACTTAACACTTTAGGAATTCCACTTTAAGAATAACTTAAATTCCTAATTTAAAAAAAAATTAAATAATTTAAACAGAAAAATTTAATAATGGTTTCAATATGTGTTTTAATTAATATTAACAAAAATATTTATGTTAAATAATCAGATAATACAGTGGGTGATCGGTTAACGAACATAATCCATTCCAAGACTTTGTTCGTTATCTGAATTGTTCGTTAACCGATTATTGATTTCCCATAGGTTTTTATAGGAATTTGATTAATTTGTTCTGGAGACTCCAAAAAATAAAAAATATATACTTTTTTACTACATTTATTTACATGTAATACTAAAAATACATATATATGCAGTCTTGCATTTTTATTAGTCATGTTTTTTCCGTTTGTGGGGGTTAAAGAATCTGTCCAATGTCGATTGTTTTTCTCTTTTCTTCAGGATTTTTTGGAAGTAATTAATAGTATTATAATTGTAGAGATCCTCAACCCCATTAACCTTATTCTGGTTTGGATGCCGCTTGGATGATCTGACATCCTTCCACTTCTTTAAAAGATCTTTAGTAGCAGATGTTGACTCTTTCGTCTTCCTCTTTTTCAAAAGAAAACACATCTCACTGAGTTTCTTGGTGTTGTTCATTTGAGAGTTCTTGGAGTTCTTCTGTCGTCAGACCAGTTTCAGGTTCCATTATGAGCTCTAAAATGCTCTTTATTTCTCAGATGTGATTTTCATTACTCCATTAGCATCTTGAGACTTCTTATATATCTTTCATAGCTAAGATTGTGCCTACTGTAGACCTGTTCAAGCCATACTGCCTAGCAAAATCAGACATCTTGTGCTCACTTTCTACCTTGGCTATTATCTCTTACTTGGTTTCTATGGTGAGCACAGTTCTTGACACTCCTCTTTTTAGGCATCATAATATTATCAGTTTCTTTTTTAAATAAAAAGTTCAGAAAAGCACTTACACAAATTCAGAGAACAGAAATCAACTAGCCCACAAAAAATTATTTAAATACAAGGCCCAGATGAAATTCGAAATTTGGTATTAAAACGTTAACAAATATCCTTTCACCTTTCGTAAATAAACCCCGACGCAAAATTTAACAAGTACCTGTCTGACAGTCTTGCGAAGACTATAAAAATTATTTGTCAGAAAGGTAAACAAAAAGCTGGAATTACAAGGGTAAGTTTCAAAATGTGGAGGAATACTATCTGATCAGTATCGAGTTGAGAGTCGATGTTATGTCTCCCGCACTCCAAAAGGTTAAGAATTGTTACCTGAAGACAAGGGAAAATCAATCGGTATTCATTATTTTCCGTCGTTTCTTTTTATGTTTATTCAGTAAAGTGTTCGTTATCCCAACATGTGTTCGTTGTCCGATCATAAAAATCTTTCGCAAAAGTGTTCGTTATCCGATTTGTTCGCTATCCGAACTGTTCATTAACCAGTTACCCACTGTATTTGTAAATGTGAATTAATATTGATGTGTTAAAAAAACAGTTTTTTTCAATATTATTTTGGGTTATTCTGAAGATTTCACAGTAATAAATAATCAGAAATTTAAATTAATTGCATATAAGACTATGAGCACTACTTTTTGGATTTACATTTTTGGGATTTTCACAGATGAGATATTATGATTACAGTACAAATATCACACACTATTGATGTAGTTGGAGTAATCACACAGAAATCGATAGACACAGGTTTATTATGATGATGGTAAGGCATTTCAGACAAGTTGTCTGTCCCTCTTCAGCTGTATTTGTTACAATTTGGTGGATATACAAGCAGTTTTTTGGTTATAAACATTTGGGGTTTGGATTAAAATAGTATAAAATGTAATTTTGTACTATTTTAATCCAAACCCCAAATGTTTATAACCAAAAAACTGCTTGTATATTTTTTGTAGATGCTTGTATATCCACCAAATTGTAACAAATACAGCAAAAACATAAAGGAACATACTATTTTGTTGCTAATGTGTGGATGATGTCATTTTCGGGATTTTCACAGATGAGATATTATGATTACAGTACAAATAGCAACCAGAGATTATAATTGTTGCTAAGGAAACATATTGTGAAGTAAATACCACTAATCACAAATATTATAAGTGATAAGTGAACATAATACAAAGCTATAAACAAGATAACAGTTAAAAAATAGGAGCTGTATTAAGGAAGATTACATACATTTAAGCAGTCAGTCAGCTCATACAAACAGTGTTTTCCACTACAGAAGTGATGCAACTATAGGGTGGTATCTGAGTTGGTGATATAAGCATTATCTGCTGGGTAATGAGTATCAGATGTTTAATTATAGGTGCCAAATGGGGTCTAGTTGTACCCCTGTGTTTAGTGCTCAAAAATTAGTGCTCATACTCTTATGCAACATAAGGACCAAAAGAATTCACATATTTAAATTAAGTGATTCAATGTCAAAAATTGAATTGAGTAAAATGAAGAAAATATAAAATAAGACAATTATTGATTTATCAACAAATTTTGAACTGTATTATTTTTAAAACTTTACAAAATACTTTATTAGAAGATGTCTAAAAAACAACACAGGCACTTTTGAAGATACAATTTAACTTCAGGGACACTCAAAATATTTGTGATTATAAGCTTATAAACAATTAGATTGTTTTAATATTTTACATGATTTTAATGAAGCTTTTTGTACCTTTTGTTAATTATATCTCTACAGTTTAAAATGTTCTACATTTTTATTTGAAGAAATAAATATTGCTTTGCCTTGAAATTACAAAATTGCATTTATGTATGCATTTAATCTCTAAACCAAAACGAAAATTTCAAATCTCTTATACCATAACTATGATTGTGAGGCATAACAGTATTTGCACATATTATTTTTAGTAATTTGGAATTATTTATTGTTATATTATTAACTAAATTTATAACAATGTTGAAATTATGGAGAGATAAATAAAATTAATATATATACTTTAAAATTATTAATTAAGGTGGCTGACAAGAGACTTCAAATCACAGGGTCGCTTATCAATAGGTAGTACAGGGCATAAAAACCTTTATTTGTCCATTGGATTGGAAGGTTCAACATTAGACAGCAAGGGAGGAATTGTTGGTGGAACCATTGAGCTTAGTCAAATAGATACATGCAGTAAGTATCTAATTGAAATATAAATAAATAAAAAGCAAATAGTTTGTTATCTTATAGAAATAAATAGCCAGAAATTATACTTTGTTACTAAAGAAAAATGACTACAAATTTAGTTAGTCATAATGTTGCAATAAGAATTGAGCACTGTAACAGTAGTATTTATTAACAAATCAATATTGAAAATTAAGAATTTTGTAATTCAAGATTTTAAGCTAGTAAAATTCTAGAGTAAGACTTACTTTACTTTTCATATTTGCAACCTAATCTAATACTGGATTACAAAATTCTTGAATTTTGAAGAGCTATGTTACAAGTTCTCCAATTTGTCCAAATGCATCATGACATATTTGCACAAATTGTCACATGTAAACTAAGCACATGATTTCAGTTTAGTAGATAATTCTAATGATAAAAGAAACTTTAATAACTTTGAAACAGAAGTATTATTAGGATTAGTTTTAAAATATCAAAATGTATTAGAAAATAAAAACCAAATAAAGTAACAAATGTAGAGATGAACATAAATAACAAATATAACAGTTTCAGGAAATTGTAAAACTAGAGAATTGTGAGCAATTATTATTTTGTTACATAATCTTAAAAACTAAAACAAATAAAACTTAAGTAAAAGAAAAGAAAGACATTTTTAGAAACTAAAGGTTCAGTGATGATGTAATTATGATATTTATTGATGATTTATGATACAGCTGTTTACATTCAACTTTTTGCAAGAGCTTAAAATCATTATAAAAATTGAATACAATTATGTTGTTCTAAAAATAATTCAAATAGCACATGTATTAATCTGTAATTTAAGAATTAACTTGCTATTTTTAGTTATATTGCAGTTCATATTTAAATCTTACTCTGTTTAATTTGGGATGCTGAATATGGGCCATAAAATTCTTAATGATTTACTTAACTTTCATAAGGAATTAATATCACGGATTAAAACTTATATAATTAATATAATTTGCTTGTTATTTATTGATAATATTTGAACAGTGTAACATTTTATGTGTGATTTTAAAAAAATAATATACACAATTTAGAAAGAATTTTGAAATTTATGAATAGTATATGAATTTCAAGATATCTGAAATTCAAAAATATGCAGGTTTATAAATATGGTTTTCATGTATTTCTTTCCCACAATGTAGAGAAATCATTACTATATCAATGCATAAAATTGAAAAAATTGAATCACTATACATTTTGTTTTCAATTTAGTCTGTAATAATTGACTTTTTATTAAATGTTCTCCTTCTTCTCTATACAACTTTAATTCCTAATATTATCATATTTATTTGGTATAGTATTTTATTACTTGTATTTTTAATATAATCTAGTTTATTTCTTATTTTATGTTTTCAAAACATATTTTACATGCTCACAAAAATGTAAGTACTGTATATTGCATTCTCAGTGTGACAGACTAATAGGAGAAATGAATGTCCATTAAAATTAGGTGTTTATAATTTGTTAAAATGCATTAAAAACTCATAAAAATACTTTTTTTTTTATAGAAGACTTTATAATTTGCTTATAAATATATGTAAGTTTTTACATTTAAATTATAAGATGGTAATGTAATATTTTGAACTTTTCTTTGTAGTATATTTAAAAATATTTAATAAAATATTGAAAACAAGGATATAAATTTTTATTATATTAGACATGTCTATTGCATATTTTACAGATGTTTTACACATTTAGAAATTTCTATTATCAGATAATTTTATAGTTAGTTTGTAATATAAACTATTTATTGGAAATATAAAAATTTTTTAATAATACTGTATAGGATTCACATCATTAATTGAACTTAAACAGTCACTCATTGGATATGGTTACATGAAATCTCAAGTCATCAGTTGTTAAATACAAAATAATCTACATAAAATATTCTTTTTTACATTATCAATTCTTGCTTTCGAATTAGTGTGTTTACAAATTTTATGCAAATAGACAGAAATCTAAAAGATTCATTCTACATCCTTAAAACAATAATTTAAGGAGTATGATTTTATGATTTTGTTTAAGATATATAGGATCTTTTCAATGTATAACATTCACTGAATGTGTTGTATGGTTGGGAAAGTAAGATGATGTTTGTTTGTTTGTGCTAATCAAATAGCCTAAAAGGAAAAGTCAGGCTTCATGAGAAGTATTTTGGAATATGAAAGTGAATAAACAATGACTGTTTCAACAGACTTTGTCTTTGTTTTTAATTAATTAATATGCAGAATTTTCCTAAAGAAAACTGAGATACCATTAGTTAAAAAAAAAAAAGACTAGGTGACTAAGTCTGCAGAAACATGTTGATAAACATTCACAAATGAGGTGAAAGTAAGTTTTTCCATAGAAATGACATATAGCTGAGGAAGAAAGTTTAAACTGATACAGATGTTTACACAACTAACAGAAAGCCTTCACAGTGCCAGCAAGAATTTGAATCTGAATCTTACTGAGAATAAAAAGTTCTTTTATTCATTAGAAATATAAACATATAAAAAGATTTTTGTTCTGCTTCTGATCAAAGGTTTTCCATCAATGATTTAGATACTAGAGTGAATTTAAACCTTCTATAAAAATATTATTGAATATAAAAAAATATCAAATCTCTAAAAAATTAGAAGTATTTAGCTTACACATTGCTCTCTATATCCACCATTATTCATTTGTCCTTTGTTAATTTCATGAATAGAGTTAGGTAGATGAAAATTGAGACCAGGTATAGAGATCTTAGGGACTGGTTGCCTCAATTAACTATGGTATATATAATAATTTCAATTCAAAATTTTTCCTTACCAAATTTATCACCTTATATATTATAGAATTGATCCTTGTGGTAAACTGAAATCAATAATAACTCAACCCTCTAAGGTATGCAATATTCATATGAGCTCATATTTTCTGTAATAAAAGTCACTTGAAAAATAACGTTGTCATATAAAAAAGTAATCACTGTTTCAAATTCAGTGTCAAAAGTTGTATGAATTACTTGAATTAAAATATGATTAAAAATTTCAGCTCAGCACTGTGAAGATGTCACATTAAGTAATTTCAATTTTTTGTTATATAGCACTTTAAATATTTACTTACAGCACATTTCAAAGAAGATTTTGGTCAAGAACCAGATCATACAATAGCCATAAAACTGTCTGCATTAGAATCAAGATTAGATTACATGGGAACCAGTGTCCTTATGGGTCGTGTGAGTAGTTTGGACATAACAGTTAGAGATGAATGGCGAGTCTGTCAGAGTAGTCATCAAGATTCTTTTTCAAATCATCCTACAAAAAGGTAAATTATTTTGATTTAAGAATTGATATTTCATTTTTATGTAAAACTTAATTTGTTCTGTGGAAGTGTATTTTGGAGTTTATTATTATGATTGATTTATTCATGTTATTTTATTCTCTTCTGTAATGACAAAACAAAATTTTTTGTTTTATATAAAAAATTTGTTGTTTAATTTAAGAGAAAAAAATTAATCATATAATATAAAATAAAATTTTATAGAATGTGCAGGAAAATTTACTGTAATTTTATTTAAATATGTTTCAAAGAATTTTTTATTGTGTGTGCTCAATGTTAGCTCCATTAATTCACAAACTTTTTGTTGTGTTGTGTTTGTGTTCTTGTGTTGTACAGTTAGTCACAAAATTAATTAGAGTTGTATTGGCCAAATTTTGCATAGAAAATAAAGTTATATTACTTTGACTTGTTTAAATATCAAATTTAACTTTTAATTTCTAATTATTGAATTCTTTTTTAAGATTATGAAGATATTATTAAAGATTTAAATATTAGCGCAATAGAAGTTAAATTAAGTTGTTTGAAACAGAATATATAATTCAATACATATTTTCAAAGTTGTATAGTTTTTATTTCTTAATTAAATTACTCTTTTTTAAAGATCTATTATAAATAATTTATTAAAGATTTTTAACATAAAATGTTTATAATAATTGTTCTAAACTTAATTATTTATTTCTTTTGTGTACTTTAGACCCGCATTAATTTACATATGTAGTGATTTAGCATGGGATCAGTTACAATTAATTATATCTAAATCAACTACACCTGATCTTTTGAAAATGTATTCAAAATTAGAAGAATTTTTTTCACAACAGTTTCATAGCAGTAAGAGAGTTTTTTCATCTCTTCAACCACGTTATCAACGTTATTCCATTAAAAGTCGTACTCGACGTGCCAAACAAACTGAAGGTGAGTGACTGAGTGATTCTAATTATCTGTAATTATTTTACGTATAAACTTTAAATATTTACATTATGTCTCAGAGGGTGAAGGTCGTCATCATCGTCATTGGCAGAAAGTTTTGAAATTAGCATCAGCTCTCCATTTAAACAATTTACCTTGTCCTCTACCAAGAATGGGAACTATATTGGGAGGAACAATAGATCTGCATGGTAACAATATATCATTAGCATGCTTTCATGGTGTCAATTTTCGTTCGAAAGCATGGGCCATTTTTAGTATGAGAGAACCCACTATTTCTTTTGCAACAGAATCACAGGATATAATTAATGATCAAGGTATGTTTTATTTTAATTTTACCTCTGAAAAATTCACTTAAAAAGTTACTGCATTTGACAGTTTAATACACTGTATATAATAAAATATTATTTGAAATGTCAATAAAATCAAAAGGTATGCATTTATGGAATAAATCTAATGTATCTTTTTAAAATCATCAATTTCTTATGAAAAACCATCTGTAATACAATTTAAATCACAGTATCAAAAAAAACCAACTCCAAAATTTTACTATTGCATATCGCTCACAGATCACCTGAAAGAAATAACATGGTTTAGCTAGCAATTTTTATCTGAAGTATGCCAGCTGAATTTTCATATAATGGAGGAATTTCTTCAATGAAACTTTGCATAGAATGGGCACTAGAAGGATTTGATATGTAAAGCCATATTTTACTTACAAGATAACAATTTGATATTTAGCTTTGATCAGAATCTAGACCAGGGATTCTTAAATTTGGCTATTAGGGTATAACTTTTCACTCACTAAATATCTTAAAAAAATGTCTGAAATGGAAAATATTTCTGACTATCTTGGATAATAAAATTCTAAATGCAAAGGAATATAGATATTATTGCAAAAGATTCTTACATTTTCACACAAGTGCAGCCACAAATCGTTTTTTCTATCCACACACATGACCACAGAAAAATGTTCTCTGAAAATGCCTCATCTAGACTGAGAACACTCCAGCAATAATAGTTAACAGACTAATAAATCTAATGTTTTTAAGAAAAATTTATAAACAAAATCTGTCCCAATTCTGTTTTTTTTATTTAATTAATTAACTAAATCTCTGTGTTCAATGTACAACTTTAAACAAGTAATGATGATACAGTATTTTCATTAGATCTTGTATCAAATATAAGGACTGAATTTTCAAACACCAGCTTTTTTATTAAATAACAATAACATTGATTTTCTGTGGAAATTGCCTACTAATGAAAAATTTTGAGTAATGAAAATATATATTTTTACTTCTTAAAAACTGTTAATTGTTGTTAATACTATTATTTTTGAATATTTTTCAACTTTGTATAATTATTAGAAATGTTATAAATTAATTGTTTGGATCAGGAGATACTGAAATGATACTGTGGGTTCCCAGACGAGGTTCAAACTCGAGTAAACCGTGAAATTCTTGCACGACACGAGATGTAAACAACGAGACTCAGTGTGGTTCGAGTATGTGTCAACTATCTGTTAATGTCTTAGCGGAAAACAAACTCTAACACGAGTGCTCATAAACAGGTAGATCTTTGACACGCATGTTTATAAAATGTTGGCCAAGATAAACCTTTTCGAACAAAAAAATAGAGAAATTTTTGATAGGTGAAAGGTGAAAATGATCGTTAAATTCTTAGACGTCAAAAAATGGTAAATAACGGCCTGAGTTATGAGTGCAGGTGTTATTATTTTATAAACAGTCACCGAGCAGAGTCGACAAAGAGGTATCGGATGGAGCGACCCGAAAAAGTTTCGTCTTGCACCTGGAGACAAAGGAGAGACCAATCGGGAAGCAAGGAATGGGATGAGGGACCAATCCGAAATGCGAATAGTGCGGGAAAAACTATAAAAATCGGAACTTCAAGGACGAAAGAGAGTCTCCTCCGGATTAAGCCTACAGTGGTGATTTAAATTGTGCTGTGCATCCGCCGATCACCGAGGACGCCGCAACGAACTTCTACTTCATCCAGATATCTTTCTCGTCCGTCCGAACTGCGACCGAGATCACGAACTTTCGCCGTTCCCAGGAGCACCGAGATTTTGGAATTGTCCATTATCGATGTAAGCATGAATTCGAACAAATAAATGGGTTTTATCTTGTAAAACACTTGTTCATCATTTGCCTCCTTCGCCACCGCCTACATACACGGTTTCCCTTAGGCTCATTCTGACGTGAGATAGACTTTTTCCCCCTCAACGTCGGCAAACCTTACAATACAGTGTAATAATGATTTTATTGATTCTTTAAATTTATGAACTTGAATTTTAGATTCAATTAATTCTTATCATAAACATTCATTAATGAAAAAAACGAAACCAAAAATTGTTAGAAATATATAACAATTATAAAATCGGCAATTTTATAACTTATTCTGTTATTGACTTTTACTTAACGCTCCTGTTAAATTGTTGTAATGAAGATTTTGTGATACTTTCTTTGATTACTAATTCTGAAAAGTAAGTTATATAGATTTTTATTTGAAAATAGTTAATGCAATAAACATTATAAATATTTTTTTTCCAATTACAGTTCTATTACTATTATTTGTAACAATGTAATAAAACCATCTTAAATATTTAATTTCATGTTTATTTTTAATATTCTGTTTTGTTACTTATTTCAGATTCTATGGGCACGCACATTGTTCAAAATCTGTCTTTTAAACTTGGCCGAAATCTTGCTGAAACAGCTCAACACACCAGTATGGCCACAGTCTGTCGTATTTCCCGTAATGTTCTTTTTCCTCCTCAGTTTAGAACCATGCATGAATGGTTTCATTATACTTTTGCTACAAGTGAATTGGATGGTGAGATATTATAAAGATTATTATTTTTTAAAATATAAATTACTGTTAGTTATTATTATTTACATTCATTAAAATTAAAATATCTTAGATGTACAGAGATTTCCTCTCTTGGAGCATGAAAGAAATGAATCTGTCAGTTCTGATCGTCGTTCTTCAATATGCATAAAAGTTCCGGAATTTAATCATAGCATGGAAGTGATATTTAAATTACCCAGTCTTCAACTTCAGTTAAAAACAGAACATTTTCAATTAGCAAAAGGTCCTTCATTAACAGGTAAAGAATAATTTACTTAATTTCAATATTATATATGATTTTTTTTCTTCTTTTAAAATTAACAACAGCATATTGTATTTGAAGAAATTTAGTTAAATGTAATTTCTCATTGTTCATTTTTACTCTTTTCTAATGTTAATCATATAATTTATTGTTTTAATGTATGTAGAAAAGAAAAGATATTTATTAGAATGCTTTTTAGAATTATAATGAGAAAAATAATTTTTCAAAAATAATTAGAAAATTAATTAAAAATCTAATACTGATAGCAGATGTAGTACCCAAAGCAGGGGTTAATCTTTCATATTTAATTACAATGCGTGCTTTTTAAGTAAGTACCATTTTGATATTAAAAAAACACAAGTGCAATTTTTTTAATAATTTTATTCTTACATAAAAGCCTGTACCTTAATCTACTTTTCAACATAATTTCTTCCAATATTAAGGCATTTTTCATATTGTACAACCAGCTTTTGAATTCCATCCTCATAGAAACCTGCCACTGATTTATCAACC
Organism: Centruroides sculpturatus; assembly: GCF_000671375.1. Classification (NCBI taxonomy): domain Eukaryota; kingdom Metazoa; phylum Arthropoda; class Arachnida; order Scorpiones; family Buthidae; genus Centruroides; species Centruroides sculpturatus. Next base: position 281,643 of record NW_019384457.1, read on the forward strand.
ACTGCAGCATGGCATTTTGACATCATCATTGTTGTAGTGCTTGCTGCCTAGATGCTTTTTTAAGTGGAGGAACAAATGGTTGTCACTAGGTTCTAGATCAGTGCTAGATGGAGGGTGATCAAGTTGTTCCCAGCCATTGATGTGATAAGGACTTGGGTTTGTTGTGCCATGTGTGGACAGGCATTGTCATGAAGCAAACAATCCCCTTACTGATCTTGCCACGCCTTTTGTTTTGGATGATGAAATCATAAAGCATCTGTTTTCTCAAACTTTTGCATCAACTTTCTGCACCAAGTCTTCAGTAATAACAGACAGTTGCCCACTGTGCTCTTCATCATGGACATTAGTACGGACATCTTTAATTGTTCTAACCCATATTCTTATCATTCCATCGCTCATAATGTTTTTTTTATACACCTCACTAATCTGCTGATGAATGTCAACCGCTTTCACATCTTTTACGTTTAAAAAAAATGAATCACTATGCGTACTTCACAGTCGGTGCGATTTTCAATTGTCTGAGGCATTTTAAACACACACAAACAAATGTAAAACAAATGAATGCTTCTGTAATGGTGTCTATGGTTAGCCAACTGATGTAGGTAGATACTCAGTGCACATTTGCGGAACACCAACCACAGCAATGCAGCGGCCCTATTTTAAAATGGTACTTACTTAAAAAACACGCTACATATTTGATTTCTGTAAAAAATTGCTATTTTCTGAAATTTTTCTGATGTTATTGTTGCTATATAACATTTTCTGCCTGGTGACATTGTAGCAAATTTTTTTTTACATAATTTAGTCCCTCCAGAAAATATTTTAATAAATAAATTTTTATGTAGAATCATCTAAATAGGTGAATTTTATTAACATTTATATTTATTATTTAGAAAGAAACTAGAACTTTACCACAGATATTTAGAAATAACATAGCAGTTGTATAAATTAAATTTAAAAAATATTGATAATTTAATTTATTCTATTAGATCCCAAACCTACTGTAGAATGCAGTTTTGTTACAGAGTTTGATGATCATATATTTGTTGCTGTCGATGCCGATGCATTTTTCTTTTTACATGATCTTATAACAGCATACATAAAAGAGAAAGATGGTATAATTTGTAGTTTTAAATCTTTACTATTATCATTAGTGTTAAAAATGATCTGTACATATAAATATTTTTTAATAGTAAATTATGGAAAGACACAGTCACCAGACAGTGATAGGAAATGCAAAGTTTCTGATCCAACTGAAGCTTTGCAAAAAGATTGGAGAAATTATCAGTGTCATACCTGGCATCTGGAACCTACAGTCAGGTTAGATTTTAGAATATTTTTGTAATTTAAGTTCTTAAATGATCATTTACCCAATTTAGATAAAATATTTAATATATTCTATTCAAATAATACCGATGTAGTTGCTTCATTTAATTTAATTTTAAAATATTAAAATATACTTCACAATTGAAGTATTTATATACAGCTTGTAATAATAATAAAGTAGTATGAATAAATAAATACATAATAATTAGTGTTACTCTAATGTTCCAATGTTATAATAATGTATCAATTTAAATAAAAATCTGATTTTGTTTTAATTATACTATTTGATTTATTTGCAATGTATAGATAAGTTTATTACTAAATAAAGTATTTAGAATTTTTGATTTCGATAGAAAATTTTATTATAATTGTAAAATAGAAAAGAAAATGTTTCTTGCTCTTAACTTTATTCTAGTAGATACTAATTTTTGTCAACTTAATTTTTTGATTCAGGTTATTATCATGGGGTGGAAAGGGTATAGAACCTTATGGTGTCGACTATATTCTTCAGAAGCTGGGATTTGCTCATGCACGTGTCACCATTCCAAAATGGATGCAGAGAGGATGCATGGATCCTTTGGATAAAATTCTATCATTAGTTATGGAGAAAATGCTCATAGCATATCGTGAAGACAAAGATGAACAAGTATCTGGAAAGCGATAAGTTGAGTAACTTCAAAAATGTACAAATATCAAATATGTTTGTTTCAAACATGGTTATTAAAATTATTGTTGACAAACTTCGATGTTTATATGTTAAAATATCATTCATGTAAGTAAAATTTTCTATTACAACATCCCATTGAGAAGTACTTGCACTGAAAATGGATAAATAAATTATTCTTTTATCATTTAAAGAATAATTTTAAATATGGCATTTATTTTATCAAATGTACATCTATTGTTAACATGTTATAACAGAAAGATATGGTTCAGAAACTTAATATATTCAGATTTAAAATAGTTTACAAATATAAATTTACCATATCTGTGAAAAATCTTAAAATTATACCATATAAGAACTTACTCATTTTGTAATAAAAATTTGATAAATATGTGTAAAGCATTTGACATTTTCATAAAAATTTTCCCATAAAATTATATTTATGACATTTGTAGTTGTAATGCATTGTTAAAAATTTAAATATTTTACAATAAATTTTTGATGAGATATTCTCAAACATTTATGCAAACAAATTGTGGAATGTCAGTAGAACAAAACAATTTATTGTATCCTAAGATAATGCTGCAATTATGGCAAGTGAAATATAGCAGATACATTATCATTATCCTTATTTTTATCCTAGTATGGAAACAGCAACTCTAAACTTGTTGTGATGAGTTGAATGAAACTGATCAATATAATATATTTGCAAACTGTTACTTGTAAATTAAAAGTAATCACCCCTAGCATTGAATCATTTGTTCAACTAGGTAATGAGCCTGGTGATTCCATGCTCATAGAAGTCCTTTGGTTTTTGCTTCAGGAGTCTGTGACCAGCTCATACATTTCTGCATCTGAGGTAAAGTTGCAACCCTTCAGATGCTTCTCCAATTTACCTAACACACGAAAGTCACAAAGTAAAAAGCCCAAACTGTAAGGTTAGTATTGCAGAATTTTTCATTCAAAGTTTTCAATTTTATCACAAGTCACATTGGCAGTCATAAAAAAGGATCACAATGTCTGACAACAAGCTTCTGTGCTTATTTATGATTGCTGTGTGGCATGGTTGCACATTTTCATTCTGAATTCTGGACCTTTCACCATGCAACTGTCATGTATTTGATGATTTATTGGAAAAGAATCTGAAGGGATGCAGTTTTGCCTTGGATTCAAAGCTGGTCACAGACTTCCTAAAAAAAGATTTCTAGGAGCATGAAATCACCAGACTCATTACCAATTGGACGAATGATTCAGTGCTGATGGTCATTGCTTTTAACTTACAGGTAAGTTTTCAAATAAATTATATTGATTTGTTTTCAATTGATTCTCAGTAATAAATTTAACATCTTTTGTAAATATATATGTTCGTATAATGTTTTTTTATGTTGAAAACATATTTCAGTATTTAAAAACAAATGTATACATTTGACAAATTTCATTTTAACTTTTAGATATAGCAATTAATTTTTGAATTTTAGTATCATATAATTTTATTTCTTCTCTACAAAATCAGTTATTACCTTAAAAGTATTTTTGTAAATTTTGCACAACTACAGTATTGTGTATGTTATAAAAAGTATATTGTAAGTATTATTATTAGCAAATTAAATTATAAATTTATATTTACTGTATATACAAAAATGTTGTTGGATTACAATTTAGTCAGTCTGCTGCAGGGTTTATATACAAATTGTTACATTATACAGTGTTTTAAATTGCCTTTATTTCATTAATTCAAATAGAATTTTAAATTTAGAAAAATATTTCTATTTATTTTTATATTAGTTTTGAAATTCCATTTTCTTGAATTTAGTGATGTTTTTAAAATTATCTTTCAAAAATATTCTAAACATTTGAATTAATAAGATAAAGGCTTCCTTGTAATTTATGATATTGCCCAGTTTATATATATCCCCAAAATATTACTATGTAAATGTATATTTATATTTTCTTCTGCCTAAATTTACTTTAAGCTCCCTGAAGAGCAAATTATTTAAGTTAAGCTCAATTTCAAGTCATTTTTTCTAACATTCCATTTCTGAAATTTGTGTGATTACTGGTGCTGTGAAGGAATTATTATGGCACAAAGTATGGATATTTTCATTGTTGTTTATATAAATATATTTAAATATATATATATATTCTAGTCATGTATAAAAGATTTATCATCATCTTCAGTAATTGTAACTAGCTTGTAAAAAATATAAAATAATGATTTATTGCTATATGGTTGTTATAATTCTTTATAAGGCAATAAATTGCATGGCTACTGATTTTTACTTAATTCTAAATACTCAGTTTCGTAAGGCAATTATTAAAATTAATTAACATTCTTTATTTAATGCATATATTTTTTATACAACATTTTGCTTTGGACTGATTTTCTTTTCTGTAATTCTAATTCAAATAGTTACGTTTTTAGGTAAATTTATTGTTAAAATGTAAATGGAATAATAGGAGAGCTTATTTTTGTGTAGATTTATTTAAAAATAAAAATACTGAATCGAGAAGAATATTTTTTTCTCTGTTAATTGCTTTGTATCACTGTCGTTTTATGATCTGTATAAAATATGCAATATCTTCATAGCTCTTTGCTTATCATCCACATAGGATGATAAGTAAGAGCTGTTCCAAATTGTTAGTTTTATCAAAACTCATAGGTAAGTATTGTTATTGTGAGCTACATTGAGAACAATTACATTTTGCTACAAAACAGATGTGTAAAAGTTAATAATAATAAAATAAAAAGCCACGAACGGTATATTTTGCAGTATATTTCCAGTTATGCAAAATCATCAAACTGTAAATATCTGTGAATTTCATTGAAGAAAGAAAAATGCTTTAAAAAATTATTAGAAAGCTATTATTACTTGGTGGAATCATTGTTTTCCTTCAAATAATGAACTAATACAGAAATTAATATCACTCGCAGGCTGCTAAAGCCAACAAGGATGTGACAAAGACAAGATGTTGATCTTGATTCCACCAAATAAGAGTTTTCTAATGATTTTTTCAGCATTTTTCTACCTTTATTAAATTAATTAATGAACACAGATATCTTTAGATTCACGCGTGTACCGGTGGCCACTGCATAAAACTTCAAACGCTCATAACTTCTGATAGATTCATCTTTCAAAAAAATGTTTTAGATAGAAGTTTGTTTATTTATGATGTGGAATCACAATATGTAATAAAAAAAATGTGGGTTCCCATTTAAGAAAATAAATCCCATTTTTCATTGATTTTAGCGCTATTTATGATGAAATCGATAGTGCCATCCTGTGTCCGCCTTGATGCAGAACATTTATTCCGTAGGATACATATTTCTCGAGATATTTGAGTGACTAATTAAAATGGGGCATCTTGAATATTTCCTATTTATATTTCTAAATTGTATTATTGTTGGTATTTATAAAGTAGCATCCACGGTGAGATAATATTCGAAACCGTAATATTGTTTGGGAATTGCTTAGTCTGTTGGCCTAGATCAGGGGTGGCCAACAATTTTTGTCCCCGGGCCGAATTGGAAAGAAAATTTTTTTCACAGGCCGAACCAGAGGCTGCCCTAGGAAGATTTTGAGATGGTGCGAGATCTCATTGTGGTGTCACCCCGTAGAGACTAAATTGTAGATAGAGGTTACAGATACATTTTTCACATTATCATGCTTTATCAACATTCTACACTGTACAGTACATAAGAAATTTACAGTTGAGGGTTAACTCTAAACGCATAGTGAGTTGTTGACCTTTTTTTTTTAGGCGTCAGAATTTTTCATCGAGCTATTCGGACTTCAGTAGCTAATATTGAAAGATTAATCGCGGGCCGCATAAATTCATTAGACGGATGCCTTGCCTAGATGGTCCCTCGTCAGTTTTATCTAAATATATAAAATTACTTGTCCTGACTGTCACTGATTCATCATCGCCCAGAGCAAACCCTTGAACCTAGAGGTGAAATTTGGTACACAGTTAAGGTACATCATGAAAACGCACACTAAGAAGGGATTTTTGGAAATTCCCCCACGGGGGAAGAGGGAAAGCATTAAAGCTTAACCGGAAGTTACTGTACTATTTTAGATACGATTTTTTGTTTTTACGTTTAGTCTTCATTGAGTACTTAGGTGTATTAAATTGATAACATTTCTGACATTGTTATAAATATTTTCATATATTTCGATTTTTTTAACAGAATGTTCGAACCGTTTTAAATTTGAATTTGTTATTGCGTATTGGTTCGATTATAGAACGTATGTAAACGTTCCAGAAAATTGACCAAATTGAGAATAGTTCGTTTGATTCTTGGCAAGTCTCATTATTCTGAGCGGTAGGTGTTATATAATAATTACTATGGTTGTTGAAATACTGAATATAATTGGGTTTGCTTACAAAACCATCGCGGGCGAAGTCGCGAGTAACAGCTAGTCTATTTATATAACCCATTGAACGCGTGTCCGTCCGTCCGCGTAACGGTATGCCAAAAACGGGCACTAGAGGCGCCCTAGCGAAGTTTTTAAATTAACAATAAATTATTTTTATTTGTAATAGGAATTTATTGCTGATATGAATTTATTTATACCACGGAATGGTATAAATAATTATTATATGCCTTGCCTTATTATATGTCTTGATTAACCTTGCGCCGCACGTTTACAACATCCCGTGACTTAGTGAACGTCGCGCATTGACTCACGGGAAATTTGTTGAAAAAATGGCGAATAAATTTAAAATCGAGATTTACAAGCGAAGGTAAATAAACAAATTAAACTATTTTAATGTATTTATAGAATGTTTAATAGGTAGAAATCTAGATCCGTATGACGCGATTGGGACTTTAACAGAGCTGTAGAGCATATTGATAGGAACAAAAAAGTCAAAAGAACTGTGCCTCATGGGAATTTGTAAAGAACGCCCACTAGGAGGTGTCCTGGGCTACTAGTGTATATATATAAATGTTTGTGTCTCCCTGTCGGGCGGATCTAGAGTTTTCGGGGTCTAGGGCTTATTGAAGTCCAATGGGTCCCCATTTTTTGTTAGATTAAGAGTCTTTAAATTGGGGTTTAAAATTGCAAGTTGGTGACCTGACCAATTTCGTTACATTGATTACAATAAAACAAATAATACTATAAATTATCATTATTATTATATTATTAATACAGTATTAACTATTTTTTACTATACGATAAGTGCTCATTGTTAATGAAAAAGTATTAAAAAATTTATGACGATAATTCAATTTTTTTGGGCCCAGGACTCTGCCCTCTGTTCTTAGCTTTTTGATATCAATCTGTTCCAAATTATTCTTGCTTAATCCTAAAAACTCGTGGAACATTTTTATTTAGTTAGAGTTGAAATCCAGATAAAGAATTTGCCGTTCTGCGAAAAGTCGTAAGCCTGGTACCTGGTACATGCAGAAACGGTAAGCTGTAATTGTCGTTCCGTCGTCTTTCCACGTTGCATGTACTGTACAGTACTCACATTGAAACGCGCGCCATCTGCCAGCCGTAAATATAAACAGCTTATTATAGAAGGTAGGCCACGTGCCGATAGTCGAAAATGGCGCCGACCGGGATTGCTTTGTTATAGAGCTAGTGGAAGGAACGACGAAACTAGATCGAGGCGCCTCTAGCGGCGATGCGGGGAAACAAAATCGGGGCTACAAAGGTGGTATGTGCTTCTCCTTTTCGTGGCGTACGAATAATGTTTCTTAGAAGGCAGTGTGGTTTTGAAGCAATATCTACCGAAACCCTGAGAAAAATTAATTTAAAGAAAGGAGAGAAACTGCTTTTTACAATAAATATTAGTTTGGGTACCCCACATCATAACTTTTCACAAAATAAGACTGCCATATTATATGAACTATAATGTGGTCCCCATACATCAGTTTGTGTTCTAGTGTCATGTTTGGAGATCACAGGTATGGTTTCGGTGTCCACATCCATGCTGTTATACACGCTCTCCACCTTTTCTTCTTTCCTTCTTGCCTGCCTTAAAAACCTATCAGCATTTCCCCAACCCTGTTTCTTGTAGCATGTTGGAAAAAGTGTGGGAACATATGCTGGATGGTCTGGGTGGTCAATTTTCCGTCCACCTACAAAATGCTGACTGCAGACTTTGCTGGTACTTTGTGGGTTGCCAAGGTTTGCCATCTTTTCTGAAAAAGTGTTTTTAATTTTACATATTATATTACAATTATCGAGCAACTTTGGTCACTTTTTGACTAATGAATTACTTGAAATGATCTTTAATACTGTCCCGTGGCTAATAATGACATTATTAAGCATTTTTTCAATGTTATTTATTATCAGGATTTTAGATTTACAGAAATACGAAATGTTTTGGTATTTTTAACGAGTTATTACGCAATGCACTACGTAAAGAATGGGTAGTAATATAAAGCGGACTACACCTATTTACCGCTAAAAAAAAGCACCCTAGCCATTTATAGAGATCACTACAATTATACAATAAAATGCCTTTAAATGTCACAGTTATATATACACACACAACTTTAAAAAAATACCTTCAATGAAAATACCCAAGCATAATACTTACTCAATCCACCGAATTGCAGCCAGCCATTTCTCTTTCCTTCCAGGGTATTTTTCATTCGGAAACGAATAAAACTTTGTACTTGGCGGCGCAGTAATATAAGTAACACTACAACCGACCACACAACAGGTACTTTTTGAAGTTTTGTGTGGCAGAAAATTGTGGTTCATTATACAGAAAGAAAACAAACACCGTGTTTCACTATGTATCTAACCCAATGATGCACGTGTTTTCCCGAAAAAGTTTTCTTTGTCTGCCTACAGGTGGCGCTCAACTCAGTTCTACTAGCTCTATAAATCATCATAAATATATCAATTAAACGTTCTAAGTTCGCCTACCACCTTATCGCAAATAAAAAAACACAAAAACGAGGAATTTGGATAGGAAAAAAATATTCTAAATCGTTGAAAGTTATACTTTCGTACTCGAATTACGATTACGCCATTCCGAATACTTTACACAGTAAGTCTATTTGACATTAATTTTTCAATCGGATAGTAATATAGCGTGCAATGAAATATATTAGGGCTGTATAGTATTCGTAAAGTACAAAGTATAACGAACGGGTTAGTTAGTAGTTCCGACCGTAACTGTTTGTGGAAGTGTTTCGAAGCCCAGAACGACCCATCTCTAGCTAAACTCCATCTGTTGTGCGCCCAAGTTGTCTCGCTTACGCATTGCGCTCGAATGTTTTCAGTTTGTTTTTCCGCTTTATTGGAGTACAATTTGAAAAAATTGTAGACCTATAAATTCACATTGTCGTCCGCCCGTCTGTCCTTCTTTGATCTCGTTTTTAGTGTGTTATTCGTCGATTTTTAATAATTTCTTTGTTGGCAACTTCTGGGCACTACGTACGTTTTGTATCCTTTAGTTCAAACTTTCCCGAACGGAACTTTTTAAACCACATTTTACACGTTTGAAGTTTAGAAATGTCTTCCTCATATACATTACGGATTTTTTTCTTTTGTATTGTTTGTACGGCGTTATATCCTTTCCGAAATTCATAAAGCATAAAATGCAACATATGCTTTTCATCTGAAGACATTTCGACTTGATTTTATTCATACAAAATTGAAGTAAAAAGTTTAAAATAAACTTCTAAACAAAGAATTCAATACACATTAGCAGAGTTACATTTCACAGCTTTTAAACTTATTTGTGGATATTTATTCACAAATAAATATTCATAAATAAGTTTAGATTGCATTACAAATACTAGAAGAATGGTTGTTCCAGGTGATTGAACATGGCGAGCAAGCAAAATACGATTAGTATTTGTAATGCAATTTTTACTTTATTCAATTGTAATTTCCTCCTGCCTTTTTTTACAAGTTTAGATGCATGTTTTGAAAGATTGCATCTCACAAAATAATCGGTAGCCTAAAAAATAATTATATATATAAATTTAATTCTTGACTATCAGAAAATTAGCAAGAGAGAGAGAGAGAGAGAGTCAACAAAGGTAAATTACATTCTTTTGTGGTTTTATCTACCAATTTTAATTAAACTTTCAATCTACAAATCGGGATCTTTAGAATCGGCACTTTCAATGATGCCTTCGAGAGTTACCATTGGAACGGATAATGTAGAATTCCTCCTTAATTCTTGTATAATTTCTTTTTTTAACTTTTCTGATATTTCCAAAAACGCTTCGGAAAATTCGGTCGATAGTTTAGAAATTGCTTCTTGTTTCTTCCACTCGAGGTAACGTCGTCGCAACTGAATCACTAATTTCTAAATATTAGAAATAAAAATGTTTAAAATGTTAAATCGATATTCAATTATCTTTAAGTAGAAAATCTTACACAATAATTACACAATAAATCTTACATTTTGAAGAAGGAAATGTAATGTTAAAATTCCATAAATCGATTAATAAACAGATTATTTTTAATTCATTTCCGTTCGAGTTTATTTATGATTTATCACAAACACGTGATAAATTATATAGTCCATTATAGTCATAAATAAAAGACTATAATGGACTATAATAGGATGACCGGATGGTAATGGAGGGTGCCCGAAATCCATAAGGATTTCTAAGGATACGTATTAATCCCTTCCAACCGTTAAGATAGATTTATTTCTATTCATATAGCTATTGATAAAACATTTAATATAATATAATTCTTGAGAGAAATTTTACACAAATATTAAAAATAAATTTATACATTTATTGACAAAAGATATTAGGCACCAAGAAGGTGGCTTTAGAATCCAATGAAACCATCAGTGCTAACGTAATAAATGATTATAATAACAGCAAAGGGACAATTTCTTGTGAAATAACCTATAATTTAAAGTGTCTTTACTTTTAGTACCTTGTAGCAGACATGCTTTTGCCTGGATACATGCGGCGATACGATCGAGCATGAAGACGTACAGGCACTGTATGCTATCTCGCAATTGATTTGTTCATAGATGCTGCAAACGCCACTTCAGATGGATGTCTCATATTCGTAGATGGCCGAAGCTAGCGCCCTGTCCGGATCCACAAATACTCGATGGTCGACGAATTTTAAGACCGGGCAAGTCTTCAAATTCGTTAAGTGTGGCAACATGACGGATACTTTTTCTCTGAAACTCTGGCTGTATGCCATGTACAGTACGGGCTGTACCGTAAATCTTCGTATCATTACTAGATTATTCGATTGGTCATATCAGAAAGCCCTCCAGACTAGCATGCCAGAAGTAGAGACAGTGTACCGCTCGACAGTAAAGACGGGATTGGAGCACTCATCGATGGGACCGGAATTCGTTGTTAAAGATGACACGCTGCCAGTTCTTCAGCAATTCGTGCTTTAATGTCATGGCATCACTGCAAACGAAGCCGACGATGTTGGAGTGCTAATGGTGGCAGGATGCGTAGCGTCACAGTTGCATACAAATTTGCTTTTGCTAGTTCTGGTATTATTGATAAGCTGTCGCCAATGATACGGGAAGAGATAGAATTCTGTAGCGAGGTTTCCATCTGTCTTTAGATGGTGGACAAAGACACTACTTGTGCTCGTCTCACAATCACGCGATTATTTCTCTTGATAGTGTGTTCGGGACGTCCAGAATTTGCTCACTGTATTCACCGTCCAATACATCACAATCAGGTCGGAACAGTCGGATGGTGGGAAATTCGGCAAAACGACCATCTTGTTTTCCTCAGCCCGATGATGCAGCCTTTCTCAAACTCTCAGTTATGTCTAAAGTTAAGCAACTCATTGCTGAATTTTAAAAATAAATGTGGTGATAGTTTGAGAAAGATAATTTTCGTTTACCTCATTTTTATGCAATAAAGAAATAATTAATTCTAATTGATTTTAGAAAACAAAATTCGTTCTTTATCCGTCCAACTTGTATTGAAAAGATCGCAATTATGTTTAAATTGAAACACCCTAAAAGTAAAAATAAACTTTAAACTTTATTCAAAAGAGGAGTGACAAAGCTTGAATTTTAAGTTTGGTTCTGGATTCATTTATTATTTTTGGATAATATCGGCTGAATCCACTTGTGACGAGAATAAAGATTACTTTATAAGAATAAAATTCAAAATTAATAGACTATCGCTTGCTTTAACTAAAAGACAGATAGATTCAGCATTAATCCTAGCTTTATCCTTAACATATATATATAGCAGTATAGGCTATTATAATTTGCAAAATATATTTAGATTTATCATAGTATATTTTTAAAATTAGTAAACATTTTCATTAAATAAAATGACAAGCAAAAATATAATAATTATTATTATTTTAAATTTAACTAAATTTCGTAAAACTGAATGTAAAACTGAATTGCATAAAATGTAAAAGTAATATCAGCATTTTGATAATATTAAACGAACAGCTGGATTCGTTTATTGGGCTGTTAGGGCCTGATAAATTTCTTCTAGAATATTTTAACATTAATTTAAATTAATTAATTAATTTATAATTATTGTATTTAACAAGAATGGCAACTTAAGGCTTGCCTCCTGCCAATTGCTTAGTAATTGGATCCGATAAAGGAATTCAGTTGGTCATTTGATATTTGAAGTTATCGAGTTAGTTATATTAATCTTATGTGTATACTGTATATATGTATCACAGTTACTATTTGTTCATTCTATTTTATAATAGTTAAATATTTTTTAATCGCATATTAAGAATAAAAATGGCATAAAAATAGTTTTTCACCACATAAAACTTTAATTATTTCAATGAATTCATAACTATTTATCATTATATTTGATTTTTTATTGTTTTTCCCCGAGTTATGTTGTAATTGAAATGGCCTATTTTTTCATAATTTTCCTGACTGCACTGAACTTAAATTTTGTAATATCCTTATTTTCGTCATTCAAAAATACATTATATCCCAAATAAATCAAATTTAAAGGTTATATTTGTTTCTAAAAATAATTTTGAATATTAAAAATTAAAAACCCTTTAACACATTACTAGTGCATTTGAGATAAACTTTGATCAAGCGTAGTTTGCGTAGAGAAATGTAATTTGATCACAGTTTAAATGATTATTTTCTCATATTCCCTTAAAGAAACTATTCTATCCTTACTTATATCAAGAATATATGTTGTAATCAGTATATAGGATATAGTAGAAAATGTTTTTGAATGTTTTAACGATTGCAAAACAAAATTTGCACCAAAATTTTGCAAATTTTTAAAAGATAAGGATTGAATTCATTGATTTCTACTGTTATATCGCGGATTAAATTAGAAAATAACATAAAATAAGCATTTTCGGAATCTCATTAATGAATGTAATTATCTGAAGAATTTATATTGAAAATATTCTTTTAAAAAATCAAATAAATATAACAAATATTTTGTTAAATAAAGAAGAGAAATTAGATTTTAAAAACACATAAAGAAACTTAATTTACTAATATTTTACTTTCTAAATTAATTACTTTATTACAATGTAGATATTACTTTTCTGAATATGAACTGAAAATAGAATATCAATACATCTATACAGTATTTGTGTCAGCAGAAATTTCCCAATGTTATACAGTATTTAAAAATGATTTATCTACAATACTGTATTTCGCAGATTATGGTTCATTATGATTTGAAATAAGACTATGATTTAAAGATTATTTTTATGGGGAAAAATTTTAACTAATCAAGCTTATTAAGTTTTATTAATTAACAAGTTAGGAGCTGATTATCTTTGCCTATCTTATGGCATTTGTAGATTATATTTTTTCCGTTTTCATGTATATGCTATAACCTTTAATACTGTATATTAATGTTGTCTTAAAGGTATTTTAAACGTTAAAAAGGAGTTTGGAAGAAGAGAAGCAAAGTAACTGAATATTTGAATGATAATAAACAAAGAGAAGAATAAAAGACCAAAAACTTACTTCATACATCTCATCGCTAGTTTTAACTCTCATTGTATCTTCAGCACATCCACAGCATCTCTGAAACAATTTTTTTTTCACATAAATCTGAATTATGTCCATAATTTTTAATCATTATCTTTAAAAAGCAAGAAATCTGATAGGTTGGACTTAATACAAAGATTTACAATGTTACAATGAATTTTATTTAATTTTAGTATTTTTATTTAATAATTTCAAAAAGTTGTTGATTGATTGTTCTTTTTATTTATTAATGTTTAAAATATTCACTTACATTGCTATAATAAGTAGTAGAATCACTCTGATTATCATTTAATGATAAGGTTTTTCTCATAATTTTACTCAATGTCCATCGAATCAGCAAAGTTAATCGTCGAAGTGAGGGTAATAAATTAAAAGGCGCAGGAACAGTGTTTTGATATTCAAAATAACTCATCCAGAGGGAACTTCGAGCAAATTTCCATTCTATATCTGAATTATCCTGTGTGACATTTTTACATGAAATTTCCGAATTTATTACTAATTAAACATTAAACTATAAAAGTATAAAAACTTACTGACCTTTACTCGTTCGTAACTCTCTGCCATCATGGCGATCAACATGTTTAATAAGACTACTACCGTCAATAAATGATACGCTCCCCATAAGAAATAACCAACACTTTCGGTAAATACGTGTTCACGTACTTCTCTGTTAGTAAAATTACCCGTTACTATAATGTCCGCATCGTCAGATTCTGCTATACCAAAGGTAGCCCAAAATAATGTTTTGAAGGTATTTTTCAATCTGAAATACGCTGTTTGTGATTATACAACGATTAAAATATTAAAATATATATATTTACTTATAGACTTTAACTACTTACGTTGTAAAATTATCCTTTTGGATTTGCTTTTTGCCTTCTGTATCCAGCTGGACACTATCTTCGTAATTTTTATAGAGTGAATTAATACCAATAACGAACGATGACATCAAGATGAAGAACACCATTAAAAAACGCAAGACGTCATTAACCATATAAATTAGTGATATGCCCAATGGACCCAACTTGGACTGGACTTGATACCACATTAAAACTCTACAAAATGCTAAAACCGAAGCGCAGGCAAAAATGGCTTCACCTATAAGTAAAACGTGATACCAAGGCAATTGCATACGATCCCACGTCATGTCATGTTTAAAACATGACCAGATATATACCGAAACTGATATAGATTCTGATAATAAAAAGGCACTATGCATGATCAAATCGTATCTGTTCCACCAAGCACGCAAATAATCCGATATTCCCATGGACCAAACATTGATGATTACTTCCATAACGTAGCCCAAAATCCATATATCTGCAACGAGTCGCGGTCCGGAGAGCGAACGTATATCTTTCCTTTCATCCCATATGAGGCTAGCAAGAAGAAGAATTAAGAAAACGCTATAGGAAGCTATGGAATGAATAAAACGATTTAATGGCACGCGTAAAGGTTTGATAATCTTGGAACGTGGTAACAAAATATGGACAGTAGATAAGACTGGCGTTAGGAAGACTTGGGTAATTATGTGGAAGAGTCTTTGCTTGGTCGATAAATGAGTCCAGCTAAGTCCTTCTACCCACGTGGAATGTAAAACTTGTTGGCAGCTCGGATGTGTTATAAACTGTAAAACATTTTTAGTTCTCAAATCAGAATTTCATTACAAAGAATATTAAATGTTATATCTTCTATAATATTTACCCTTTTTTGTTTGTACTGTATTGCAAGGCAAAGTCTGCTGTATCTATGTGGTCTGATGTCTTTTAAACCTTTCTTTTGAACTAAAAGAAGTTCCACTTCTTCTGTATTTTTACACTGTTCCAAGAGATCGGCAGCAAACTTGGAACATTGATCAGATAACTTAAGGTAAACATCCTATAAATAAATTTAAGTTAACAGTTTCTCATTATTGTTTTCACACGGAAACATTAATGACAAGTAACTCACCTGGTGTTCGGGAAAATCCAAGGAAAGATGGTAAGTTTCACGACTGAGCTTAAAAGACGTCAAAATTGGATCTTTGGATGTCAAAACGATGTAAATGGGGCTAGCGAGTGCTCGATATGCATTAATTCGAGCTAAAGATTCTCCCAAAGTTTCGAACTTTTTGAAGTGATCCGTGCGACAATCCATACAAGTACCTAAAAAGACAAATATGTGACCGTGTTGATCACTTTTAATTAATACAGCTTCGATCTTTAGTTCTATATAATCAAGTAGTTTTCGTTTTTTCTTAAATATATTATAATTGGATCATCATTCTATTGGAAAAATACTATATTAAAAGGAGCAAGGAAGAGCTTTCAGAGAGATTGTACAGTACCTATAGAGAATCGAATCGGACCTTCCCAGTAAAAAAAATTCTACTTATTCAAACAATACATAAAGAAAAACGTTAAATCTTTCAAGTAAAAAACCCTATAAAATCATAAATATTTCTCGTTAAGATATATTTTAAATGTAAAATTATTATATAAAGTCAACTAAACTGAAAGAAAGTGCCATTATGAGATTATATTATTATTTATATTGTAATTAACTTATATATAAAATCTTAAAAATATAAAGCATTATCGCAATTTCTAAAGTATTAGTAAAAGCTAATACTCTGTATTTGTTTAAGATAAGCCGTAATAAGTGCATTTATGAGATTTATTATCTTTTGCCTCTTACATGTTAATTCATTCAAGTTATATCTTTTATTTATACACTTCTATCTGATCACTTAGGTAATAGTTTTTTAATCTTTCCTGGAGGAAAAGACATAATTTTTCACTTAAACTTGAAACTCGATCTATTGATATATAAACTCTATGTTAATTCGATAAAAAATGATGAATTTGACGACCTTTATTTATTATAGTTTCATGTAGAAAATATGACGTCAATATCATACTTTAATTCATTTTAAATGGCGCATCCCACTGAGAATATTTATTTATTCCTGTTGAGAAAGATTTATTTGCCATTCGTATATGGATCCGAATGAATGATTTTGAATAAAATTTTCATAAAATATTCGTTTGGCTCTTTGTTTTCTTATCAAAATTAACAATAAATATTGCAAAACATTCGCTAAATCCATACAAACCTATATTATTTCGTCACTTTCATCTTACTACGATGTTACTATACCTACGATCGACTAATGTAAAATTCTATTCTTCTGTATTAACACGGAAAATATAATCTTATTTAACGATTTGTAGTAGGATCAGTTAAGATATTAACTGCTGTTAGAGTGATAATTGGTATCATTTATCTATTATCTGAAATTTAAGAAACTAATGATGATGATGATTTGTGTCAGTCTTGTGACTGGCAGCTCAGAAACAATTTCTTCCATTCTTCTCTATTATTTGTCTGCCTTTTGATTTCCAGTATGTGTTCATGCCTGTGCTTGCCTTCATCATTCCCTCTATAATCTTGGATGTTAAGTTGTGTCCAATTCATCTGTCTCTTCTGAGTTTGAGAGTTTTAATTAAAGTCCTAGAGTCATTTATTTGTTTTAGTATATCCTCATTAGTTTCTTGTCAGTCCTTTAATATCTTGTGTTTGTTTCCAACACCATATTTCGAATACTTGCAATCTCTTGATGTCTTTCTTAATGTTTTCCCACCATATAATGCCGAGTTCCATATATAAATTCGCAGGAGTTTTTTTTTCCTTAAGTTCAAGTCCATATAACTTACAAGTATTCTCTTCAACTTGTTAAATTGCACTTTAGTTATCCCAATCCTATTGATTACCGTATACACCTTCATGGTTCCTTCCATCTGCAATTATTAGACTTCCAAGGTATAGGAATAATTTAATACTTTTTTTGTTTCTTTCAGCCATGGCGAGGACTAAGAGGGTCTTTTTTCCATACCTATTGTGGGTTCGTCCAGATCCACAACGGGTGCAAGTGGGTAATGAGAGATAGGCCTGACACATCCTGGACAAACCACCCCAAAAAATTCTGTGGAGTTGCTTGTCCGGATTCGATTTCGGGTTTCCCAAAGTTTTAACCTAATAGTCGAACCATTAGGTTAAAGTATCGTTGCAGTTTTCTAGTGTGCCACAACGAAACTGCAACAACGCTTCGAGGATGAGGCAAAATAAACTGCTGAAGCACAATACACTATTAACATTACTTAAAGTGCGAAAAGTGCTATAAGTATAATGAAAATGAGCAGGTTTGGAGTGCCACTATTAGAAAAATGTTGAAAAACACTGCCATAATCGCTTCAGCCATGTGGATGTCTATTTACAACGTTTCTTATTCGCGCATAATTGTTGACAACTGACTTATTCGTGGGAATTTTAAAACGAAGTTTCTCGATTTAAAAAAAAAGTATTTTTATACTTTATCAACACAAAAATATATTTTAAAATAAAATGACCAAAGTCCAGATTATACTGGACAACTATCCGAGATTATTAAATCAATTAAACTGATGGAGCATTGAAAAATCAGGTAGAGACAAATTAAGGCAATTCAATTTTAATTGCCAAAATTAATTTTGCTAACAATTTATGGAAAATTCTTAAATTAAGTACCAACAAAAGATGCTTAAATTTTTTGATAAATATGCGACACGAATATTACTTATATTTTTCTAAATACTATAAGTGAATAAATATAATATACGGTATAAATTAGTCGAAATTTTTAAGCATTGATATTCTTCAATTTCGATCACTTATTTTAACATTAATTAAGAACGTTAAATATTAAATGAAAACATCAAATTAATAAAATTAATTTGTTTTAGAATCTATTATTTATTATATAGAATGTATGGCATGCAAAATAACCCGAAATACCGGTAAAAGTTTTTTTTTTTTATTGCGTTTTTATAGCAAAAATGCGAATTCATTTCTCAATTTCTACTCTTTTTAACCCTTTCAATAAGTAACCAAATTTAATTAAAAACCTCTTCCATTACAAAATTTATATACAATAACTACTTAATGTAGAAAATTTTGCTGCAAATAGCTATATAGCCATTCATTAGAATTGTAAAAGTAAATAAATAGGCATTACTTCAATTTTAATTAAATATTACTGTACTCAATTTGCACCAATTCAGAAAATGAATTATATAAAATGGACTTATTTCTCCATTTTTTTTTTCACCGAAGCTACTAGGACCACTGCAAGGGAGACGTAAGGAATTGCATTGTTTCGACAATAAATTTTATATAATCACAAGTTTTAGATTTCGTACTGAAAATAGCTCTTTAAAAAAAGATAGTACCGTCTATCCGGCTAATTTAAAAATATCAGAGCGTATTTTTGTTTGTTATTATAAATCTGTTTCCGTATAAAGAATCATATTTATAGTAACAGAACGAAATGATATAATATAAGCATAACTTGGACTAATGTTAAGTATTTATTCATATAATAATCACCCTAAATTTCGGTCCTTATAGAAACATGGAGGTCTTGTCATACGTTAATTGTGATAAATAGTGAATACTGTATATGATCCAATTATCGATTTATATAGGAATACTTGAAGTCTAAAATATGTATTTATTATATAGCATTTTATAGTGTTATATTTTAATACAGAAACAAATTGTATGCAATAAAAATTTCAAGAGAGAGAGTAATTTTAAATCATCACATCAAATAGATTAGAAATATTGAAAGAATTTTTGATATTTTTAGATTGAAAACCAAAAACAATGTTAGGATATATTATTATTATTAATTAACTAGAATTTTCTTCGTAATGTTTAAGAGGATTTGCCCTTTTAAATAAAAAGAAAATTATATAATTAAACACTCACATCTAGGTAGATGAGGTTTTTCGACAGTGTATCCATGATGTAGTAATAACCTGGTAATTTCAAAATTTTCATTGATAGCTGCAGCCATAATGGGAGTTATTCCTATATTTCCCTTTTCCACTTTATCTTTAACTTCTTTATTTTCATATCTAATTTAATAAAGTTAAAATCCAGGTTAAAAACTTATGATAACACTTAATTATCATTATTATAACGCTTAAATAATTATTTATATATGATAATGTATTGTTATAATTTTAAAAATCTATCTTTAGTAAGATCTATTAATATTTTCTGTTAAGATAAGAAGGGGATATACAGTACTCGATTTAGAAATGCTGTATTTTTATTAACAAACCAATACTTCCCGCATTAAATTCAATTAAATATTCATAGTAACTTAGCTTTCGTGTCCTAAAATTTATATTTGTATTAATTTAGTACAACGACCCGAGATTTTTTTATATTGATAAAAAAATTCACTTCAATAGTTCTCACTTGTTCTGCGTGACGAAATGTAAAATTAACGTGTGCTATGTATATAGAGTCACGCATGAACGGAACGAGTTTTGCAACTTTATATTCTAAAACGTCTACGCTTAGACATTAATGAGAGAATGTATTCGATATTTTTTAAATATCTTACTCGATTATTAGTCTTTCCACCACGGAAACGTCATTTTGATCGATAGCTCGTATCAGAGCGCCTCTAAGATGAGCGGGACTGAATTGACATATGTTTAATAAACTGTTAACGAAGTTTTCGTCGCGAGAAGTCACAGCTATATCCAACGCTCTGTATCCTCTACAGTCGCAACAATCCATATTCATAGATGATTTCTGTGCCTACAACGAGGTAAATATATTTAAATTTAACATATATGATAAGAGCGCGGTTTAATAAACGTCTATTACTTACATCTACGAGTTTTTTTAAACTGATCAAGTCGCCATTTTTGATTAAACTGAGGAATTCTTCTTCGTAGATACTTAAATCCTCATCTGCCAAACAACTTTTTGCCTTATTCAGCATTAATTTCTTTCTTTCACGTTTCGCTGTGTCAGCCATGCTGTGTTGTTTCAAGTCTAAATCTACACTGAGATGACGTGTTAGATAATGCTATACTGTTCCATTTCCTGCAATTACATCTCTTTATATTGTACACATTTCATCGAAAGGAGGAGGAGCTCCGTTCTGCATATTCTACCAGAGGCGACGTCGTTAACGTAATACTATTTCGTTTATTAGTTACTCGGATTTATCGCTTAGCAACGTGAATCGAAATCTAAAATATTTTGAAGCGTGCCCGTTCCTAAACATAGGATTATAATTTAAATTCTGTATTTCATTCTACACTTAATTAAAGCCGATATTAAATTGATCGTTTCACATTAACTATTCGATCAACTTAAACTTGCTTTGGATCAGGTTACTCGATATATTATGCATTTGTATAAATTTAATTTATATTTAAATTAATGTTTAAAAACCGTAACTTAATACTATTTTGCTTTTGCAGTTTACTTTCTCAGATATTCAAAAATACAGGAGTTTGTTTGAAGATCCAAGTCCAGTAAGACGAAACAATTTTAAGTAGTTTATCTTATTTTAATATAATTCTAGCCGACTAAACAAACACAATTTTCAATTTAAATATAGAAAATACTTGGCTATACTTAAGTTATTTGCAAGGACGTGTTTAAAATGCTTTTAAATCGGTTATATGTGTTTAAAATTTTATAATTAGATGCTCAATTTGAAAATTTTTCATTGCTAGGTAATAAATGAACAAAATTTATTATAAAAATTAAACTTTTTAAATAAAAAGTGTTATAAAAATTATGTGATCATGACCCCAGTTACATTTCCTTTCATATATAGAGCGTTTTGAGGAAGTTGTGAGGAAAATAGTCATCGTTGTCTTCCGTCATTCTTAGTAAAATTCAGCAGGAAAATTCAGAGGATCTGGAATAACTTTTCAAAACAAATATACGAGTATTTACTTTCGTAATTATCGTATTATTGACGAAACTTTTTATGTAATTTGCTTGTATTTTTGTACATATTTTCTGTACACTTATTACAACGTGTAGTAATAAGTGTACAGAATTGTACATTTTTAATATTTATAAAATAAATTTTACAAACCTTACATTAAAAGTATTATTTAATAATTTGTATAAAATACCTGAACATTTGAGTAATATTTATATACAGGGTGTTTATGAAATAAGTTTCTCTGTTTAAGTCTATATCTAAAACTATTTATCAGTTTTACAAGAAATTTTCTGTTTCTACAATTGAAACCATGAAAAATCAGTTTCAAATGTTACCATCAGGGGACAAATTGACTCTTTACTTAATGTTAAAATCTGTAAATTACAATAGCGCGACATAATCTCCATTAAACACGAGCAAACCTAATGTTTCTAAAATGGAACGTTCAGAATTTAACAAGCGGGGTTAAATTGTTTCATTAGACCAATAGTTCTGCTACAGTTGTATTGAAGTGATTTAATACACTGAAAGCAATATGGAAGGAAAAGTCCGATTTTTGCAACTGGATTGCGAAAAAGGATTTTAAAATTCGAAAAAAACAAGTTCGTTGAACATTAAACCTGTAAGGGGTCGAAAGCCTGTTCACGAGCAACTGATAAAGAATATAGCAATATCGTTGATTGAGGACAGCAGTCGTGCTCGCGGTAATACAAGATCATTAGCTAAACCATCCTCAACAATTCACAAAATTGTGAAAAATATTACGCTAGCTTTTCAAGATGTCTCAGATTTAACAACTTTACTTTCTGATCCGGATGTTTCAGATATTTGCACTGTAGATATTAGCTCGGGATAAGCTACGAGTGATTGGACATGTTAAATTCTTTAGATAGATGAAGTTCATTTCCATTTGTTTGGTGCCATTAGCACCCACGATAGCAGAATACGGGCTGAAGAAAATCTTCGCGAAACTAACGAAATACCGCTGCATTCTCCAAAGATTATTATTTGGTGCAATTTCACGTCTTCGTTCATCCGTTGGACCGTTGTTTTTTAAATTTTATTTATTTATTTATTGAAGAACTAGACCGAGAGGCCATTTTAAGTACTGATAACCGATACGCATCTCCACTGAGAAATTACGTAACACCAGCACCTCAACAGAGAGAGTTTGTTCAGCCGTTCTTATGACGGATGGAGCTCCTTCACACATTGGAAAATCGGTTAAACAACCGCTAAAGAAGACATTTTCTGAAAACCAAATTGTCAGTGTGATTTCTCTACAAACTAACTCGTTTGCCCGATCTAAATTCATACGATTTTTGTTGTGGGGCATTTAAGGATGTTGTCTATCTTGAAGACATAAAGACATTAGTGGAACTAAAACAAAGAATATTGCATATGTCCTAACATTTGTCATGATACTTTGCCAACAACGATATGCTATCGTCCAGCTTCAGTGTCAGAAAGTGGAGGCGGGCATACCGAACATGTTATTTATTGAATAATAAAAGTATTTAGTCATTTCTATACGATTTATTTCAGTTTAAAGCTCCAATTTTCCCCTAATGGCAATTTTTGAAACTAAATTTTTTTCTATAAATATGCTTTTTATACTGTAGTTTCAATAACAGCCTATATACTGAAAATTTCTTGTAAATTTGATAAGTGATTTTGGCTTTAGATTTCTCTAAAAAGGCATACTTATGGACAAAGTATTTTACAAAGTTATTAATCACATTAACAAAAATCCTTTCTGTTTTATTTATAACCTAAAACAGTTTATAAAAAATATAAACTTTATAATTAAAAATTTTTATTTAATGTTTAAAAAATGTATTTTTTAAGATTTAAATTTATTTTTGCTTCATTGTAACTTGTATAGAGCAGCGGTCTGCAACCTTTCTCACCTCACGGACCACTAAAGTCACAATTTTGAATCCCGCGGACCATTATCATGAATTTTTTTTTAAACGATACAAAATCTGTAGAATAATGATCATAAAAGTTCAATTTTACTACATTAATATGAAACGCGCATGTTTAATTATAACAAATTAATGCAAGCCTAAACTTCATTGCTACTTGTTTGAAACAAGTTTATGGATTCTTCGCGCTTTTCCACGAGGACGACAATCGCATTCACAATATTGTTTGTTGCTTATTATTTATTGATAACAGTCACTTCGTTTTTGGTTTTAGAATCAAATAAAAAACCCCAATGAGTGAAAAAAGCAACTAAGCATTTTGCATTTCTTTCGTAATACTTCACGTAACCTTCGGTTGATCGATGTTCAAACTTCTCTACGGACAACCCAAATTTTCTCGCGGACCACCGGTTGCCGATCGTTGGTATAGAGCATTCATTCATCGAAACGTAACTATCGCAAATTACGATCGGTTATTATTTTGAAAATAAGTGCAAACGTATAAACAGTGACCTATTTTTGCAGATAATTTTTCTATATTTTTAACCTTCTATTCGTAATTTAAGTTATAAGAATTATAAATAAAAATTCATATATTTTACTT
The DNA here is from genome assembly GCF_000671375.1 of Centruroides sculpturatus. Taxonomy (NCBI): domain Eukaryota; kingdom Metazoa; phylum Arthropoda; class Arachnida; order Scorpiones; family Buthidae; genus Centruroides; species Centruroides sculpturatus. The sequence goes on from NW_019384457.1 coordinate 305,882, forward strand.
ACCGAAGGGCTTAAAAGTATAATTTTGCGAAAATAATTAATATACGTTGTGTGATTCATACGTTCCGATATATATGTCATTTAAAACATTTAATTATAATGATACAATCTTAGAACTTGTGGCAATTCTATTATCTAAAATGTTAATCGACGACCTCGACATTAATTTATATCTTTTTTCAAATTAAAAGAGCTAGGCTATACCTTCTCCACGTAATGCTATAGGATAGCCTTCATTAAATTAAAATTATGAGGTTATTTTAATTAATATTGCATATTTACATCGACATCAAATAAAATAAATGAGAATACAGTACGGTCGCGCTAATTCGAACTAATTGAGACCAGTGGTAGTTTGGATTAACGGAGATTGGATATGTTGCTTACGCTTTGAGGCCAACTTTTACTGTTGTAAGATACTTTACAGCAAGAAATAATGGTTAGAATTGTTGTTAAGTCAAACGGGCTGACAGAAAGAATGAGTAGCAATGGTCACAGCATGTGACACGTGAGCCAAATTGAAAAGTCCATTAATTTGGTTAGGGAAATGGTAGAAACTGTTCGTTTTAGTTCGATCGTACTGTATTTGCAATACATATTTATAAAATATCAACAAAAAGGAGAGAGCTCGTTTCCGTTGCGAAAGTTCCCTTTTGATATTGCATTAGAAATTGTCGTGTAACTGCACAGAGATGTATCGTAATTGGATGATATTTCCTGACTACATGACATAACTTTCAATAACTTTTATCTATAAATTCGATAGCGTCTAAAGCAGAGTGTATGTGAAAAGCACAATGCAATAGGCTATACAATATATCGACAAAGTAATCAAATACCAAGTATTTTGTTCGAAGAAAACCCCTTTTTTTCGCTGTAAGTTTGTTCAGAAGTCGTTGATATCTCTGTTAAGTAGCAGATATCATTAATTTGAGAATAAAAAAAATTATTATAGATAGCTTGCTTTCTTTTTGATTACGTTGAGTTTGTGGATCTTATCTGAGCTTCCGTTATGATGATCTAATAAATCTAACTTGGAAAATACATCTTCCATAAGCCCTAAACTATATTTTGCAATGTCTATATAAAATAGCGTATTCAGAAATCTTTAAAGAAAATTGTAAGTCTACCTGAAATACTCGGCATTACTCAGGAAAACCCCTCCAGAAAGTCGTTGCTACACCTTGCGCATCCCTAAATCTTCCTCTATCAATATATAAAGAATCTGAACCAAACAACAAATAATTTTTTGTTATTCATATTTCGCGCTGTCTATGAAGTTGGTACATTTTTTTAAAATTCTTGATTCTTTCCTCCCTGTACGCACTAAGGTCTTTTTTTACAGGACATCGTTAGTTCCATTCGCCCACAATGGAGAGGCCAAGTGATGAGAAAGGAAACCCGACCTCATCGGGTATAGTACAAAGTTAAAATTATGCGCGTTACGAGATTTTATTTAAAAAGTAATCTTTATATTATTTTAGACAGGCAGTTTTAAATGTTGCCGGGAAAATTAAGCAACTCGTTGTTGGATTTTTAGGATTGATACACGATGAAAAATGCAATCGGTAGAGCTTAGAATTGACATTCACGGCTTGGAACCCGGGTTCGAATCCGGGGCCAGCAACTTTCCACGAAGTTTACATCTGTGATCTGTCCAGGATATGTCGATATGAAATAAGAGTATATAAATATATATAAAGATATAACCTATATGTAAACATATAAACATAAAAGTGTAACGGAAGTCATTATGGGAGGTAATTTCATTAAAACAAAATGTATGTAGAAAACTTAATTATTACTGTATAAAGTTTTTAATATATAAGAATTTAACTAATTAAAGTTACATTTAAATATATTTTTGGAGAATATCTAAAAAATCAAATTTTATCGATTTACATGTGAAGTAAGACATTGATCACTACCAGTGTCACATGTCACGTGTCAGCTATATATAATGTATAAAATATTAGATATAAAACAAAAACAAAGTCAAATGTATCTAGAAATCGATTAAACAAAGTCTTATGCGTTTTTGCTTTAAGCGATTACGGAATTAGGTCAATGTAAGTCAAATGAACGAATCAAACTTGTCGATTATTAACCTTAGAGTCAAGGCCGTGCACACTGGGAGTTTTAATTCTTCCATTTGGGAGAATTAAAAAAGAAAAAAAGCTGAGATTAAACAAAAGAAGTTTTGGTTTATATTATTTCTAAATGTTCAAACTCATAAAGAAAAAATTATATATAACTTATATAATTCAGTACGTAATATATACTATATATGAAATAATCTATTTTTCAGAATGTAAATGAAAATTATTAGTATATTTTAATGAGATATGTAAATTATTTCATTATAGTAGAATATTTCGTATAACTTGTATATAAAAGTAATTTTTATTTTCAAGGAAATAAAATATCGAAATTCAAACATAATACAGTAATATGAACTGTCAGTCATGATTGATCTATATATACTCAATAATGTTAATGCAAAATATATTTTTAATGATTAAAAACATTTTCATTTATCGAAAGTATCTTAGAAATCAATCTAATTATATGATATAAATAAGTCTCGTTATGATCTATTTTTCAAATAAATTATGAACGAATTTATTTAAATTGTCAAATTACAATGAAACCTGCTAAAATGAGCATCGAAGGGACAGGCAGAAAGATTGGCGTAGGTGTTCTTGAATGAATTCACCAAAAACGTATTATTTTGGAAGAACCAGCTCAAAGTGTTCAGTTTAGCAAATGATCATCTAAAGCAGATGGTCACATTAACAGATTTCACTGTATATTTCATAGATTTCAGTTGAATTTTTATAACTTTTCGAGTTATGCTGTACCATTTTGATGTTTTGTGATTTTTGCTTTATTTTACAAAAATTATTTTCTAGAAAAAAATAATAAATTCATTATAATTATATCCTATATTAAACTTCCGAAGACCTAGAAAGCAATTCAAAATCAATTTGTTTACCATTCGAAGTTAAATGAGAAGATGGTTGCATTGGATTAGAATCCGAAGCGAAAAAAAGATAATACAGACAAACCTCTGAACAACGGTCACCGACGGGAACATAAAAACATGGCAGCTGTTTAGAGGTTATTTAAAATTTTGTATTAAAAAAAAGAAGTCCCTGAAATCTATACATTAATGATAACGATGTAATTGAAGAAAAAAGAAAGTAAGATTTTTAGCAAGAATTGGAATACGCCTAAATAATTCTTTTTAATAAATATAAATGTGCGTAAGTTAATGGGCACAATATGCTATAATGAAATTACCATTAATTACTTGCTGTCATTAAGAAGAAAAAAAGAATAGAGCAAATTTTGTTTGAAACTTATCGGTATTTAAATTTATAAACGTTCTGATTGATACATATAAATAATAATAATAAATATATGTATTTACAACACTTTAAAAAATTTTTTTAAGGTATAAGCTTATCTGTATCGATTTTAACAGGACAGAAGATACCTTTATTCTTATTAATATTTATTTCTATTATAATTTTACATTTCGGACCAGGAAACGTAGCTGGCCCCTCTTCGGATTATTTCTCGTATTTTATTTAAACAATATTTTAATTCTAACTTTATTTGGCTTAATATAATTTGTCTTTTTATTCTGAAAATATTTCCTCGGATTACCTCATTCGTTTAACAATAATGTATAATGACTCAAAGATTACGTTACAGAGACTTAAAAACATTTTTAGAAAAGTTTTTGAGAATATAATACTGTACTTTTATATATTTACAGTATATAATTTACGTTAAGCCGAACCCGAGAATGTTTTCATTTCCTGAAATAAGTTTATTTTGAATTGCTTATTTCGTGAAATTGCTATTTATATTTTCCAATAAGATACTGACTTTTGTTTCGCTCATCGAGTTAGAATTAGAAAATGTTAAGCGAAAATTTATTTTAGTTTTGTCTTCTCGAAGGCACCCTTGAAGACTACTTAATGATATTTTACACTTCCTAATGATGTTTTTATTATGTAAATGTTACTTTTCAATCTTAAATTATAACTTAGATGAGACTGACTGGATAGCTAGGAGTGGCCGATTTTAGAATGCCAACGCTGAGAAATAAAAACATAATTTTCTGAAAGACTATAGACAAATTGTATTCTACGTTTTCTACTCCTAGAAAAATTAGGCTATTAGTAGTAAAAAAATAAAATACAGAGTAATAGTACATTGCACTATACAAGTTATATGAAAAGAGAAGTTAATTATCTATAGAAAAAAAATTACAGAAAATTAATAATTCTTTATAGCCTGTAGCCAAAAGAATGTGATCTTGACATGTGACTTAGATATACAAGAACTCACAAATAGGCTTTATCGTACAGTACCAACGAATGGAAGATCTCGTATATTCGTCATATTGTGCCCACCAAGCTCTGGGCAAAATCTTGGATTACATCCGGACTTCCAGGTACGCCGGAAAGCACACCTTACTGGTTTCAATCGACTTTAAAGGAGCATTTGACCATGCGTGGTGGCCTGTCATCCTCACCACGCTGGCCAATGCCAGATGCCCCTCCAACATCTACGAGCTACTCAGGAGCTACCTGACTGGAAGGACCGCACTCGCTATAGACTCTGGTAAAATCTGGCATCAAACCCCAATCACTAGGGGCTGCCCCCAAGGGTCTAAATCTGGCCCCCTACTGTGGAACATTTTATACAATGGGATTTTCAGCATCACAGATGGCTCTACACTTAATGGCAACCCCCTATATTCAGGGGTACGCAGATGATACAGTAGTTCTGCTCTCTCACAATAACCAAAAGGTCCTCCAGACTTATGCCAACAGTCTCCTACACGAAATCAACAAGTGGAGCATAGAAAATCGTCTAATTATCAATCAAAACAAGTGCAGCTGTATTGTCTTTCCGAAAGGAAACCCTTTACAGAAAAAGCCCACCATCAAATTAGACGGGCATAGCATTAAATGCGTGGATCAACTAAAATATTTAGGGATTATTCTGGACCCCAGGCTCACCTGGAAGGCCCACATACACTACATATATGATAAAGCAACGAAGGCCATCCATTCCCTCAGGAACATTGCAAGGAACATTTGGGGGCTTGACCATCGGAACGCAAAGTTAACTTACAAGGGGGCCATTGAGCCCATCCTGACTTACGGGTGTGAGGAGTGGGGCTATGCCATCCTTAAGGTGCATATTCGCCGGAAACTCCTCTCGGCCCAGCGTATGGCAGCTATTGTAGCAACCAAAGCCTATCGAACTGCACCAACAGACGCCCTTCTTGTCATCGCAGGACTCCCACCTATTCAGCACGTCATCCTGAGCAGGTATATCAAAAACCTTCTCATAAAGCTCAACACTCCTAATAACAACAACACTCTGACTAACAGGGCAATCAACGAACTTAAGCTCCCGGAGGCCATACACTCCATTGTCAAAGACGTTAAGGAATATGGGATCGACAAAATGGTCGAAACTGACACCACCCACCCAGCTGCCATTAAGAGCTGCAATATCTACTTCAACCATCTCCCCCCTACTAAAGGAGTCAACTTCTATACTGACGGCTCCAAAACAGAGAACACAGTTGGCGCTGCTGTCTACCTCGACGACCCCAGTAAGAGGCACTACTGGCAATCAGTAGCCTCTCTCAACAATCACTGCACCATCAATCAGGCTGAGTCGTTAGCCATCCTGCACAGTCTGAAATACATCAAAACAAATATTCAGCATTTTAAACGAACCACCATCAACATCTTAAGTGATAGCCGCACAGCCCTTCACCAATTAAACAAGGGC
>NW_019384457.1:312411-328013 GCF_000671375.1 Centruroides sculpturatus
GTTCTCTCCTGTACAGGTGTGATACCACACACGCTACACAAAAGCCTGGGAACATTACAATTGAGTAGAAATACATACATCACACTACAGAAGGCCACTATATTGAATACATGCCATATTGTTAGGAAATTCCTTAATACAGACACTGACACACACATTTAATTTTAGTTTTGTTTTGGTTGCTATGCCTTGACTCTGGTCCGGCATAGTACACAGCCACCGGTGTGTACCGAGTATTACCCACTAAACCCAACACATAATAATAATATTCGTCATATTTTGATACAAAATTTTATTTTAGAAATTTTTATAAAAAATTTATTTTTCATAATTTAATAAGAAATTTAAAGCTCGCATTGAAATTCTCGTATGGTTACTGTAACGGTGAACTCAAATGTTAATTAATGTTAGAGAGCGGACGATTTCTAAAGGAACCGTCATATAAGCAAATTTGGGATTCTTAGTATTAATCGTAAATCCATATTTGCGAAGATGATGCATTAAAGGTTAACGTTATGTTTCTAAAAAAAGCGGAGGTTTACTTGCTTAAGCTGACAAAGATAGAGAGTTGGCAACTTGTCGTTACATTAAATACTGGATTAGAGATTAAGCATATGTAGTAGAAAAATAAGTAGGGGAAATACTAGGGTTTCTCATTTCCCGGGAAATTTGCCTCCAGCGGGATTACGGGACAAATAATTTCTTTTCCCGGGATCCCGGGAAATTCCGGGATGAGATAGTAAAATAGAATTTTATATGAATAAAAAAGATCATACAGGAATATCATAAATTCGAATAATTTAATTTATTTTCTAGTAAGTAACTAAAAGTGTAGGGCCAATCTCATCCATACGGACAGGTTAGGCTCAGTTAATTTATGTTCTCCTACATTATAAGATGAAAGTAAAATAAAGCGTTTCATTGGGAGTTTTAATGATTACGAAAAAAATACTAATTTATTTGTAAAGATGAAATAAAAAATAAAGTGCGATGAGTGATATTTACTTTCAGCAAGTCTCCGATGTTCAATGATGCGCAAACACAATACATAGATATTACATGAACTAACAAGTAGAGACTTGTAAAGCATAGGTAATAATATGCAGCAAGAAACCTCAAAATTTCTCTTTTAGGCGAGTCTTCAGGATGCAACTTTTCGTATAATAAATAATAGAAAGAAAACCTGATATGATAAATTATTAGTGAAATGCGAGATTTCCCGGGAAAATAAAATTTCCCGGGATTTTTCTCGTAGGGAATAAACGGCGAGAATCCCGGGAAAGAAACCCTAGGAAATACGTACAAAATGACATATGGTTTTATTTTAGGTTCATAACTCTTTATTGGTAAATCACAGCACTGTCATATTCTACACCAATCATCTTTGGTTCTTTACCTATGAAATATAATAAACATTTATAATATAAAAATAATAGAAAAAAATATTGTTAGTTTAATTGACAATCAGCTTTCGGAGTATACAGGATGTTAAAAAATTACATCGACAAAATGAAATGGATTGCGGAGGGTCCAAGTAATACAAAAATAATACAGGAAGAAGTCTGACATTACTGTTAAACATTTGTTAAAACTATGCGTGTAGTTAATTCACTATTCTAAATACCGCAGTTAATATTCTTCGTGCTGGATAATTTGCAGGGTTTAAGGTGTGTATATTTTGACGATAAAAGGGCATAGTAACTGTTCATGAAGCATAGTCCAGATATTAACATTATTCGTTCCAACGATGCGGGAAATAAATAGCTCGTGATTATTGAGTGAGGGTGGTTGCTCCACATGTTGAATTTCTAGTTCTTTGTTATTCAATTAAGTGGTTGTAATCTATAAATTAGGCAACAAGGTGTATTATTGTTTATAAAACACATCTGTTATCACTTCATGAATTTTCTTTTATCGGCCGCAATTTTGATATCCTTACAATGAAAATAAGAAATAAGTTCTTAATTTGCTGTGTAAAAGACCTGCTATCTCGTTTCATTTACTTCTATAATAATAAAGAGTTTCATGTAATAATATGAACTCTTTTGTAATATGTACAGTACCTAAGACTGTCTCATATATTACAGTTTGTCTGCAGAGTTTCACATGTAAAAACTGTTACATAATCGATGATTTAAATATCAATTTATTAAACCATACTCATATAAATACTTTAGATTTTTTTTAATAATTTCTTTATTACCACTGATCTATTAAAACCTTCTAGGTATGGGAATGACATAAATATCTGTTTTAGATGTACAATAATGCTAATTAAGCAATTTACATCAATGTAAATTAAGAGAAATTCTTTCGATGAAAACGAGGAGATTTTAAAGAAGTCATTCAAAAATATTTAAGAAAAAATGATATAAAAATTATAAAAATTTAATTAAAAATTTTGAAATATTGATATAATTTCTATTTCCAAACTGTTAATAAACATATTTCACAATTGTTTAGTGGCTCCATCTCTTTTTGCAGAGATATAATAATACGAATTGTTTCTGAATATGGAATTCATGAAGTGTTTCTTTACATATGTAGGATTTAATATATATAATGCTTATGTTTCTAATGCAAAATTAATATTAATTAATAATAAATTTCATATAAATATAATTAAAAACATCCTTCATATTAAAATTGTCTTTAAAAACAAATGAAATACAGTAAAACATCGATTTAACGGATTTCAATTTAGAGAACTTCGGATTTAACGGACAAAATTTCCGGTTCGTATGTCATATGTGAAAATTAACACCCTGTTAATTTTAAAATGTTTTTTTTTAATAGACTATGTAATTAAATTATCGTTTTTTGAATCCAAGAGTCACCGCTCTTAAGAACATTATTTATTTATTTAGTTAAATACAATTAAAATATGCTGTATTTTCCAAAAATATTTATTTATTGCGATTTAGATCGTAGTGTACACTTGTTTATTACATAAATTTGTTTTAGTTCAGAACTACAGCGAGTACATAAGCAATACACATACGACTTTTCGTATGTGTATTGCTTATGTACATATTGCTCTCGTACATATTTAATTTTAATTACACAAACAATAAGTTATCCAAATAAGTAAAAACAAATAAACTAACTAATTTGTCAATTTTTTAACACGGACTTTGGGAAAATTTACTTCATTTTATAACGGACTTTCGGCTTTAACAGACACCTCAGACGTTTGTTAAATCGAAGTTTTATTGTAATTCAGAACTAAGAATAATTATATCTAGTAAATAGTTACAAACATATTAGCAAAATAATTGCCAAACGTCTACATAATCCGAAAAAAATGAAATATAAACTTTTTAAAATGAGTTTGTTACTTAGTCTAATTATATAAAACATTTCTTTCTTTTGGATTCTAAATTTCTGTTGTAATTTCAGTAAATAGATAATTGAATAATTTGATTGAAATTTAATATTCTTATATTCTTTTTAAATTGTTATACTTACAAGTTAGTTCAAACTATCAGAATTTAATTCATTTTAAAGAGAAAGGACTAAATGTTTTCCTTTTTTTCACTTCTTCCCGTAAACAGCAAGAGGGGGCTTTTAATCACGCCATCAGCCAGGCCCACAATGAGCCTGTCGGGCTTTTTTTTAACTCTTTCAGCCCCGAGGGCACTAAGAAGACCTCTTTTAGCCAGCCCATTATGAGTTCGACCAGGCTCACAATGGGACAGCCGGGTGGTGAAGAACAGATCAACATCTATCTCCAAGACGTATGAACCCCCGAAAAATAATTTCTGAAATTTTTCCGATTCATTCGGATTTGTTTCCGGTTCCTTCAGAACGGTAGTCGACACCTTAGCCACTCGGCCTCTGGCCGTCTTTAGTAGTATGATTATAATACTTGAAAATATATAATTTAAATGTTATTATATAAAGCGACAAAAATTGTATATGGTCAATTTTCTCTATTGCACGGATGATATAAAATATAAACATCATTCTTTGCTCAATAATCTATGTTAGCAACACAATCTTCAAAATCAAAAACATTATTTCATAATTGGAACAATTGTTCGAAATCGTATATCAATCTTCATAACAGGATCTAGTTTAAAAATATATTTCCGGATAAGATATTTTTCTTTTGTAACAGTGAAAATCTCGTTTGCACAAACAGGAATTTTTTGATGCTTCTGACAGATCTTTTCCGGGAGCGAAATAATGAACATGTATTTCGAAACTTCTCATAGAGATAAGAATAACAAGAAATGTAAAACAATCTTCTCCTTAAAACTCAATTGTAAAGCTTCAATATATTTCTACTCTATATATTAATTAATTAATAATGCGTGTCTTTTCTCCTAAGATATTCCGAACGACATTAAATAAATGATAAAGGCATTCGGTTTCGGATGATCCGAGTGCGAATCTATATTGCATCGTCTGAAACTTTTATGGTGGTTTGATCCGACTGTGGGTTTGCCGAATCCACAATGAGCATTAAAAAAATACTCTTTATGCTCTCAGGACGGATGGAACATTTAAAAACGTATTTCAAACTTGTTTAAGCAAGGGACCGGCGGTCGATCTGGGAGACCCGGGATCTAATTCCAGGAGGAAACTTTAGATTTTGGACTGGCTCTCCATTGTGGCTCTCCGAATGTATCGGACCACAATGTTTTACTATCCGGCCACCCTCTTTGTGAGCCTGGCCAAACGCATAATGAGTATGGAAAAGGCTCTCTGCCCACAGGATGGAAAAAGTTCAACAAGAATCTAAAAGGATCCTTATTGTTGCTACTTTCATGGCTGAATTATCAAGATACTCAGAGTTGAAGAGTTTATGTTTTTACACAACTTTGTTGCTTTATCACTCTAGTCTGTAGCATGTTTATAAAAAATAATATAAACAAAAATTTACCTTTGCCACACTCAAAACTTAAACGTTGTATTAAATTTGCTTTTTGAGATGAATTGGTTATATCTTATAGAAGTAATCTATTAGAAGTTTATAATTACTATTAATATAAAAAGAGCCTTTTTCCAACAGGTAAATAATCAGTTTGCATAACTGCTCTCGTATTTACATAAGTTATACAAGAAATACTAAACCATTAAATTCCATCTGAAACGAATTGTCATTTCATTATTACAAAGGATAAAAACTAAGGGTCTGTTTGATTGGTTAGGATATTGCACATTTTTACACCAATTTGACGTTATTACTCCAGTTTTTACAATAAAAAAAGTCTAAAGAATGTTTTTAAATTTACATAAAAATGTGCACAATCCCAACCAATCGAACAGATCTTATGTGACAACTTCTTTCTTCTTCTCCTTTAACTTTGTAAATCAGACAATGTTTGGTGTGAAATCTGACTTACCATTTAAATAAGAATACCATTTTTATTTTCCCCGGCTGTTATATATAACAGAGGGAAAGTATGGCGATCGGTCAAAAATTACCCCCGACGAGATTTTTACATTTTTGGACTTAGGACACCTTGAAACGTCGAGAAATACAAAAAACTTCGGGTTTTATTTCTGTATGTATGTATGGATGTTAGTATGTGTGGGAGAGAACGATTTTGTTCACCCTGTTTGATGCTTAATAACTCTTGTGCTTTTTGTCGAAAATTTCTAAAATTTTGCAGGTAGGTTCGTTTATTAGGGGGATTGATGCTATAAAATTTTGGCAAGGTCGAGAGGTTGGGAAGATAATGGAGGTCGTATGTATCTCCAGTAGGGTCGGACTTAATGACGATTTTACTCGTTATTAGCATTTACAATTTTTATAAAATTCATCCCTACCCTGAAAATTAAGCTTTTTCCATTTTATAATAGTTAAAAATATAAAGTTTTAAAAAATGATAATGTAATTTCATACAATATCATATAACGGAGTATTATCTATCACAAATCTAATGCCACGAATAGAATAAGGCTTTACAATTAAGGTTGTATTCACCAACAAAGAGTTGAGAGTCAATTGTCAATTGTCTTTTCCTACACATGACTAACCGTTGTAATCAGTTTACATAAAGTTTTCTTATAAAAATAGTAAATCACTGTTATTAAATTAATAAACAATCTACATATGCATATTCAAAATCATCAATTGCAATTATAATTTTGTTAGTTTGTTGTAGGCGTTGATCACTTAACAGGAGGACGAAGAGGAATAGAAGAAAAAGAAGTTGAAGATATGGAAAACTTGAAATGTAAAATTGAAATTAATATATAAAGAAAATGTGTAGTAATATTAATAAAACACGTTTTATTGGGTTATAAAACAGACACAGGAATATCTTTCTCTTATATCTTCTAATAGTAAATTTTTAATCATCTGATCTTTATCAGAATTTATTACATTTCTTTATCTTCTTATTACATTTACTTTTCTTTGCTTCTTTGTTTTTCTTCCTCCTAGCCTATATTCTGCAATTTTACTAAAATTTTCAAGTAAAAGAATAACATTCAAAACAAAAAAGTAAAATAAAATTTACTAACAGTTTAAATTTTCCCAAAATTAATACAGAAAACTCCAAAATTAAGTTTATGGTTCAATTTTTAGACTTAATTTTTCTTTGTATAAAAGTTTGTTTTATTTAAATAAAATTTTTATAAAATCTACCAAAAGAAAAATAAAAAAAATTGTAAAATGACTAGCCCCGTAAATTCCATAATTAAATTTTCGTAAAATATAACAAAAGGCCGTTATGTTACCCTTCGCTTGTCCTTCGTTTCTGTCAAGCGGTTGTCAACGATGTAACTGTTTATTCAGCTTATTACGTTTTATAAAAATTTAAATTTTTATATTTTTTGATGATTTCGAAATTATTATCATTGTTTAAAGATGCGTAGAATCTAAACATTGTACGAAGACGAGAATACATAGTCAACGTTAACATTAAATCCGGCCTTGAACGACAAGTTTATTAGGAGATGAAAAAAAAAGGCAAGACACTAAACTTACTTCAGAGAATTGAGTTACTTTTTAAAGATGCAAATAATTACTTTACATTATTAATGTACATCCAAAAATATATTTAAAAAAATCCACTTATATCGATATATATTTTTTTGGAATTTTTAATACATAATTAACTCTTTTCGCATTTTTAGCAAAAGTACTGGGAAATTGTTTAGAAAGTGACCTTAATTTAATGTAAAAATGTCTGTTTTTTTTAATGATAAAATTAATAAATTGAGTAAATAATCAGATTTTTTAAAATTAGATGCAAATATTCGGATGAATACGCAACATTTTATTTTTAAAATGTATTTTTAAGAATGTCACAACGTTATTTTAACGGTGTCTACCAGTCACTTGTTTAAAAATAAAGAAAGGTATATCCGGTTAGCGTCAGAAAAGCGAACTAAAATGACCGTGACCCTTAACGTGGCGTTTGATGAGTTCATTGACTGGCTACGGATGCAGGTAGTCGTCGACTCTCAAAGTAAGCATGGTTATTTGCTCGACATGAGATATGGAGCAGTGACAGTTCGTGGTCAGGTGGTAAACTTTTGAAATCGAGGCAACCGGTAATTCTCGTTCTACACCCGCTTCGCTCAGTGATAAACAAAGGTGAATGCGGATGAAGAGGTTATCTTTCTGCTCGGTAAGTCTACTCGTTCGTTTCACTAATTGTTTATCTACAACTAATCGACTTTCTTCAATGATAATTAGCAATTTGAATGAATGTAAGCATGATAATTTTTCTTACACATGTGTTATTATAGATAAGAAATATAGATATACATATAATACTATACTAATTATAGTACTGTGGATGTATTGTAATACACTAATATAGTATATAACCTATTCTGTATTGTATATTTTTATTTAAAAAAAAAAAAACATTGTAAACAAAGTGTTTTTGAAATAAGTAGTTATATTTAATAGCTAATTTTATGCGCGTTTTGTATTTTATATGAGCATATTTTATATTGGAAAATTTATAAATTCAAAAATGATATATTTCAAAATTTTGGTAATAATTTAATGTTAAATTAAATTATTTTTATTGGAATTAATTTTGTTATTTTATAAATAATTGAATCTTTTCAAATAGAAAATGAAGACGTTATCGTCGATGGTTTTTGCTATTTTACCGTGTTTAATCATGCAAAATGGTAAGTTACACTCTATTAATTGCCTTCTTTCGAAAACGTTCACATTCAGCATGTAAATTTGATTCGATGTACGGTTTCACTTCGTTTCTGTTGACTTCTAGTGACATTTTGTCCTATTGTACATCGTGCCACACGAATTTTCATTTAAAAAATTACACGACTGTTTTCTAAAATACACTAATTATTTCCTGATAATTGTTCTTTAACTTTTAAATTTTCTATAGCATTGTAATTGTCATTTACTTTTCGTCAGTTTGAACCGCATTGTATTCTTGAAATATGTACTATTTTCGATGTATTTAACTTAAATAAATAATAATATTTCACGTACTTTTATAGGGATAAATCTGACAATAAACATTAAAAAATTGAAAATGTTTAATAGAAGTGTTTTGCCTCTGATGCTAATGTAAAAATGGAGTAACTGGGATTTAAGCTAAAAATTCCTATAAACATTTGAAATACTTTACAAAGTTTCAAATAGAATATTGAAAAAACCTTTTTCTTAATGATTTATTCAATTAATTCATCCATTTTTATTCTTCTTTTCAGTTGAGTCTTCGGTCACTTCTGAATCTTTTCAAACCGATTCGCACGAATCTACAGTTTTTCCAACAGATTTCTTAAGAATTTCGAGTCTATCCGATAACCAATCCACGACAGAAACTGCGAATGATTTTGTTACTACGAGAAACGAAGACACGACTTCCGAATCAACAGTAGATCCGGAAATAAAAGAAACTGAAGAACAACTTACCAAACTGGATTTTGAATTGAGTAGTTATCTGAAAGAAGAATTAAATCGGCTCTCGCAAATTTTAACCAAAGGAGATTCTAGACTCAAAATACCAATATTAGATCCATTAAAACTGGAAGATCAGATAGTAAAACCTACGGTAAGTGGCGAATCTTTCGACGTTCATTTACGAAACATTTGGATCTCTCCTTTATCTTCGTTCGTAATTCGCGATTTGACCAGCGAAATTAGGGAATCTAGAATTCGTTTGGCTTTGTATTTTCCTCGATTACAAGCTAAGTGCGATATAGAAACAAACGGAACCCTCTTCGACATCTTTACTATTCACGGTAGAGGTAATGCTACCATACAGTTCCACGAAGTGCACGCTCGTACCATGATATATCTGACCAGGGAAGATAACAAGTTGAAAGTCATCATGGCCGATCAACCTTTCGTCGATTTCACTACATCTACTGTTAAATTTCACGGTAACGACAGGGAAAGTAGAAAAATTGTATCCACCACCGTCGCGAGTCAATTCGGTCCCCTGTTTTTTTGGATGTTTTCCACTAACGTGGTGGAAATTTTAGATTATTATATGGATAAATATATCAACGATGCGCTTTCTAAATTCGATACTCCTCAAGTTTTTAACTCTTTATCGATTCCCATTAGGTATCTACGAGTACATGTTCCACAGCATCCCATTCCTTATGCCTACATTTCTCCTGTATATTTTCACGAGAGAAAACCTAGTTGATAAGTATTAAATCCGGCATTGAAAGTATTTATTTATCTTTAAAAATATTTATATATTTTACTAGATTATTAGAGCCGCACGCAAATGGTGTATATGTCAATAGGCGTCTTTTTTTTTTTTTGTTTATGGGGTGTTACACGTGTTTTAAATGTATTTATTTACTTAAGAATAAAATGTAGTTGAAGATAACGTACGTCTGTAGAATTTAAATATACAAATAAATATTGTTACCTAAAATATGTCGTAATTTTAAATTATATCCATAATTTACTTGTTTACTTTCATTGTAGCGTACATCAAGGTCGAATTGAAGTACTTGTTTGAAATAATTTTATACACAGAAAATTGAAAGAAATTAAATGTAATACAACGAAAATATTGAAAACGAACTTGAGCTTCAGATAATTTCAAATATTATGACGAGAAAAAGAGTTCATGGAAATGAATGAATAAATAAATCAAGAGTACTCACGAATCTTCAAAGTACTTTATATATATATAATTATAGAATTACACTTATTTAAATTTCATTTATTCTATCCTTTCTTCAGAAAATATATACTTTCTGGAGGAATGATAGACTATTTGTAGAATTCAAAATTTTTAATTTTATAAAAGTATTCATAGTACGAAAATTGTGTAGGGAGAAAACAATTCCAAAAGTTATTATCGAATGAAAGATAATGAATGCAATAGAATTATGAAAAGTTATAAAGTAACGACGTCTTACACAAGACCTTACAATTTTAAAACTACTCATGATTATTTTTAAAATATCATTAATTTCTGTATTAACATTTTAGCAACACAAATTTCCTGTATGAGCTTATGCAAATGGAATCTCTATACCAATTGCATTGACACAATTTTTTGAAGAGAGTGATAATGTATGGTGACTTCTGTAATGTGTTGAAAGATATAAATATTGAGTTTATTTCTGGCTATGCGAATAATCAAAAATAATCATTTCAGAAAGACATCAGTCGATTTTTTGACGAGAGCCAATAAACCCAACTCTCTTTAACTCTTTCGTGGATGTGAGCGTGATGTCTCTTCTCATTGATTTAAAAAAAAACAAAAAACAAAATCCTTCCCTTTCGCCCCGAATTACTATCGATCTTTCCAACCTACATTTGAGTTCGCTCCTAAATTTTATCTTGATGAAAAGTTGACTCCTTTCTCCCTTTGGTTGAATCTTTAAACTGTCATTAACGTATAAAAAATAAATTTATTTGTTTCTTTGCAAAGACACATATCACTATAGTGTATGGAGGAGGGAATATGGAAAAATCTCCTTCAAAAGGATTGATGGATGGGATCCGGTTGGGACGTTGGAACGAGATAGATGGAAAATGCGATTAGGATTATAGGTAGGGCCGAGGGGCCCTGAGGTTTTACCGGGGCTCCGTGCTGTCTTTCCACGGGGCTGACCATTCACTCTTTCATTTCTAAAGTACTGTATTGAAGATATATTGATTTTGTTAATGTAATTACATAGGAAGTTACGTACGAAGAATGGGATGGAATCTTTTTTGTTAACCTTGAACATCATTTTCAAGGTCACTCATGTAACGTTTTAATGAGCAGAAGTAATGTAAAAGTTCCAATGACAAAGTCAAAAAGCACTATTTAATTAGTCAAAAACAATTTTGTAGATTCAAACAAATACATTTAGGATTGCATAATTTGCAACTTTAAATTTATGAGGAGTAAAAGTGATTTTGTTTTACTTGACTTTTTAAGTCGAGTAAAAATAACCTTGCAATAACTTTATTTTTAAATGGTTATATTAAATGTTTCATTTAATTTTGTTAATTAAGTTGTAATTAAATTGTAAAGTTTTTTCGCTTTCTATAAATTATATATAAACAATAAAAATAAAACTTTCGATTATATAATTTTAGCATAGGGCAGTAAATCACAGGCTATTATCGGTCTCTAATCTGGTGATTCGCAACGTTTAGGGGAGACCGGGGCAACTTCGGCATGCGGGGCAAGTTTGTCAAGCGCTTTTTTTAAAAAACAAATTAAAAGGAGACTTTGGTTATAGGTTAGGCGGTTGAGTTTTATTGGTGGCTTGTTGAGTGTAGTGTTTTTATTGTTCTCCAACAAGCGTAGTTGAATTATCAAGCAAATTTTCATTTTCGTTCAATTCCATATAATATTTTTTTTCCATTTATATTGAATTGGCAGGTTTTGTTATAATTCCATGATAACGAAAGTTACTTTTCCTGTTAGAAGGATGTAACTTCAACTTATTCACGTGGCCAGATCGTGGCTTGGCATTCTGTTCTCAGGGTTGTACTTAATGTTTCGAAATCATGACTAGCGGGGTAAGATCGGCAACATAAAGCCACATTAGAAGCAAAGGATAAAAATCAAACAGATGATAAATGAAAACATGTTTGCATTTGTTATTCATGTATATATGTCTTTGAACTTGCATTTCGTTGTAATAATATTAAATGGGTGTTGGATTTGTATTTCTTTGTTTTAATAGTGAATTCCAACTTATACATTGTTAATAACATAATTTTATATACGTGCCTATCTTGCCCCATTACTGTTGCCCCTATACCAGGGGCAACTTTAATAAAAATAATTAAAATAATTACAACTTTACAAAAAGAGAGAAGTTGCCGATCTTGCCCCTATACCCGGGGCAACTTCGTCAATTTCTCTCTTCTTGTAAAGTTGTAATTATTTTAATTATTTTTATTTCCAAACTGATTTTAACCAGTTCTATAGTAAGGTAACATTCCAATAGACAATATGCAAAGCTTTTTTTTCAGTTTACAGCAGTATTTATTACACAAAATTTAAGTAAAGCTTAACATGCCGATCTTGCCCCGATCTCCCCTATAGAAGCTCCAAAGAGTTAGTACTCCGACGTACGCATAGACGCTTGCAACTTTTGTAACGGAGGTATTCTGATGCTTCAAATTTTGCAACAATCGGCATTCTTATGAATACTTCCTTCTCCCTGTTAAAAGAAAGAGAATATAATTATAAACTTTTGTGTTTAAGCCTTTTGGCAACATGTACGTGAGGTTGTTACGTAATATAGACGGTTAGATAAAAAACTTAAAAGATAAACTGCTGTCTTGTAAAGCTTTCAAACCTTAACAGATCATGGCCAGGATACGACAGTAAAAACCAAAACATTAACATAAAAGGATGTCCGTAAGTAGAAATTGAAAATTGTAATTGTTAATTTAATGAAAATTTAGAATTACGATCTCTGATACAATTATTAGAAGGTATGGATACAGAACAAAATGGCTACCAAAGACGATCTAGCAAGTATTCAAAAACTAAGAGATATGGAGATTTTTACAATATGGAAATTTCAGATAATCTTATTTCTGAAGGAAGGTTCATGGATTTCAGATAATCTTATTTCTGAATGGAAGGTTCATTTTTCTTTATCATTCTTAAAGATCATTGGACCTGCGACAATGACCTTTAAGAATGATAAAGAAAAATGCTAAAGTGCAAAAATACGTAATATCAACGATAGATAAGTCCCTTTCGCCCCGAATTACTATCGATCTTTCCAACCTACATTTGAGTTCGCTCCTAAATTTTATCTTGATGAAAAGTTGACTCCTTTCTCCCTTTGGTTGAATCTTTAAACTGTCATTAACGTATAAAAAATAAATTTATTTGTTTCTTTGCAAAGACACATATCACTATAGTGTATGGAGGAGGGAATATGGAAAAATCTCCTTCAAAAGGATTGATGGATGGGATCCGGTTGGGACGTTGGAACGAGATAGATGGAAAATGCGANTCATTGGACCTGCGACAATGACCTTTAAGAATGATAAAGAAAAATGCTAAAGTGCAAAAATACGTAATATCAACGATAGATAAGCTTTGCCTTCTCGTACCTTTGAAACCTTACAATTTTATTCGCTTGTTTGATTCGCTATGCAATATATTTGAGAAATATACTCATCAACAGAGACATAATCTCTTACAAGGCTTTTATAATTTTGCCTTTGAGAAGCAGCGATTTATTGACAAATATCTGTCAGTTGAAATAGGAAATCGACGAAAAAATGATCATAACTGAGATATTAACTATTTTTCCTGACGAGTTTAAGATGTTAAAAATAGCCTGGGATTCGACAAATAGAGATGAAAAAACCCTTTCGAACTTGATAGATAGATTGATATCAGAATTAATCAAACTGGTCTAAGATTATTCTGATCGTTCAAATCGTGTATACAAACGAACTATAGCGATCTGATCAATCTCTGTCCGCGTAAATAAACGCTATTTAGGATCAACTGGATCGTGATCAAACTAATCTGAACGGAGGTAGGGTCGTTTGGATCGGATAAAAAAGATTAAATATGGCGATCACCACGGTTAAAGCCAAGATTAGAGTTGACGGCAAAGAAATATATTTAACTCTCGACGACGAAATGTACCTTATTTAAAACTGATAAATGGTAAGTAATCATCATTATTAAAATATCCGATAGACTGAGATAAAAAAATAAGTATAGAGACAATTTTATGAGATTGTACGGCAAGAATGCATGGCGCTCTCCTCCCATTTTGCTATTTTGTGAGCAAATTTATTCGCAGTGTAAGTACGATTTGATCCTACTTGTATACTTTCTAACAACTAAAACACGTGACAGAAGCGATCTATATCACGCAAGAAAGACTGATCGATCTTACAGATCTATCCATCTGAAACGAAAAGTAGGCCTATATACTCCCCTAGCTATTTCATGACGTTACGTGGCAAGATCGGGCAGAAGATAGGAAGTAACGTTGGAAACCAAAGGCAGTTTTTTGCAATGTTGTCCAGCGTTTCTAGATTGGAGATTGGGAAAATTTGGGGAATTTTTTGGGATGACTTTTTTCACTTTGATCTTTTTTCAGTAGACTAAAACAAAAATGACAGAACCTGTGAAATACTGTTTAACACGTAATTATTCATTAAAAATTATTCAAAAATGATTCCTATTACTAACAATGGGAGGTCATAGATACCTGCCACTTGTATTTCATGGCGGCTGCTCTCACTATCCGTACGTTTCTATATTCAACAGTTGACTCAACGGTGAGAGAACAACGTTTCTAAATGGACCGTTNAGATGGAAAATGCGATTAGGATTATAGGTAGGGCCGAGGGGCCCTGAGGTTTTACCGGGGCTCCGTGCTGTCTTTCCACGGGGCTGACCATTCACTCTTTCATTTCTAAAGTACTGTATTGAAGATATATTGATTTTGTTAATGTAATTACATAGGAAGTTACGTACGAAGAATGGGATGGAATCTTTTTTCTTAACCTTGAACATCATTTTCAAGGTCACTCATGTAACGTTTTAATGAGCAGAAGTAATGTAAAAGTTCCAATGACAAAGTCAAAAAGCACTATTTAATTAGTCAAAAACAATTTTGTAGATTCAAACAAATACATTTAGGATTGCATAATTTGCAACTTTAAATTTATGAGGAGTAAAAGTGATTTTGTTTTACTTGACTTTTTAAGTCGAGTAAAAATAACCTTGCAATAACTTTATTTTTAAATGGTTATATTAAATGTTTCATTTAATTTTGTTAATTAAGTTGTAATTAAATTGTAAAGTTTTTTCGCTTTCTATAAATTATATATAAACAATAAAAATAAAACTTTCGATTATATAATTTTAGCATAGGGCAGTAAATCACAGGCTATTATCGGTCTCTAATCTGGTGATTCGCAACGTTTAGGGGAGACCGGGGCAACTTCGGCATGCGGGGCAAGTTTGTCAAGCGCTTTTTTTAAAAAACAAATTAAAAGGAGACTTTGGTTATAGGTTAGGCGGTTGAGTTTTATTGGTGGCTTGTTGAGTGTAGTGTTTTTATTGTTCTCCAACAAGCGTAGTTGAATTATCAAGCAAATTTTCATTTTCGTTCAATTCCATATAATATTTTTTTTCCATTTATATTGAATTGGCAGGTTTTGTTATAATTCCATGATAACGAAAGTT
>NW_019384457.1:329227-362429 GCF_000671375.1 Centruroides sculpturatus
CCGTACGTTTCTATATTCAACAGTTGACTCAACGGTGAGAGAACAACGTTTCTAAATGGACCGTTGAGTTCTCCGTTGAGACTAGTGACGTCAGCGCTGTTTCACCGTTGAGCTCAACGGTCTCAACGACCTGAAAGACCGTTGAGTAGTCAACAAACTAACATGGCGGCTTCCACGAAAAAGTAAATTTCGCTTATAGAAACTATCCATTCGCTGCTGTGGATGCTGTAATAGCGAACAGATTAATGAACAATCTGTATATGATAAAACACGTGATTGCACGATTATGTTGGATAATTTGGTCAATATTGAAATATTAAGATTTTTTCATTTGTCCAAAATTGATTACGACCGATATTTGGCCCGCTAAGTCTTCCTAATGATATAAATATTCAAGAAATTAATTAAAATTATTAATTAAAAAAAGACCCAGTATACAAAAAAAAATGATACAGATACGGGTTCATTTGAATAAAAGGATTTATTCGAATAATGGTTAAGCGAGTTACTTTAATTATTTAGCAAAACAGTCACAATCGCCACCTTCTCGTTACTGAAGTCAGCCATCTTGAAAAGCGACCTCTCAACGAAAGCGTTTCTTTTTTCTGCAAAACGTGACGTCAGATCGTTCAACGGAGGGACTCAACGGAAAATTCACTGTTGAGTCAACCGTTGAATATAGAAACGTATGGTATATTGATAATCATGAGGTAACAAGACCGCTTGGGCCAGACGTCCGGGTCTCCGATTCGAACAAAACCTGGTGAGCACGTAGCTTTAAACACAAGCAGCTCCTTGTTCAAATAATATGATCCACTTTTCAAGCGTTTTCCAAAAATTGGGCCTCTAAAAATTTAGTGTTCAGTTTATGAGTCTTTGGAAGTTTCATGTCTCTTGCGGCCACAGCCAAGTGGTTAAATAAAAATCTTAAAAAAGATAAACTGCTGTCTTGTCGAGCCTTCAAACCTTAACACTCCGTTCGGCCGGGCGGTGGTGAAAAATAAAAGATAACTGAAATTTTAAATAAGAGTTTATTCAAAATTCTAAAAATATTTAATAGTTCCGCGACATACTTGAGATACTCTTGCGACACACGGGTTGGGAAACACTAGTCTAGTCCAAGAGACTAAACGACTTTGATGAAAAATAACGGTTCCAAGAATCAGTTCCAGTATCAGAAGCGGAACTGGATTTCCCACCATTATCACAGCGTGCTATTCTCGCCGGTCGGATGGCCGCTAAGGCGTCAACCTACCGCTCTGGGAGACCCAGAATCGAATCCGGGTGGGCGTCTCCAAAAATTCTCCGAAGGATAGGCTGTTGCAGAAATTTCAGGCCAGATCCCTCATTACCCGCCTTCCCGTCGTGGGCCTGTCCGAACCAATGGGTTTGCTAAAAAGATCCTCTTAATGACTACAGGGACAAGAGTTAAAAAAAAAACAGCCTTGAAAAATCATAAATTATAAAAATGTACGTAATAAATTAATAATAATACATGTAGTTAAATATTATAATTTTATAATATTAATATTCAATTTATTTTATAAATTAATATTTAGTAAAAATTCTTATGAATTTTAAAATGAGCTTAATCTAATTCAGATGGCGCTGTTGAGCTTTATCTATGCCTACGAAAGAAAGGTCGGAACACGTGTATATCATGGTGCAATAGACAGATTCGAAATTTTATAATTTCATCATCATGAGCGATTCCGATTCTATCGATACGGTAAGTATTCTTTAAAACTGTAATCTATCCAAGTATTCTTTAAAACTGTAATCTATCATTTTTTAAACATACACTGTATCACTTATTTACAATGATTAAACAAAAGATTGCATATAAAGTCAACGGAAATGGTCAAGATATTTAGAATTTCTTGAAAACGAATTTCTTGAATTTCTACTTTATTCAAAATTAACTGATTTCTAAAAGCCAAATATTCATCTTCAGAAATCTTTTATTAGCTAGAAAGTGATATTACAAATTTGCTGTTTTGATTTTAATTAAACAGATGTCATTATTAATGCATTTTCCATTATTCTATAAATTAATAAAATGAAAGCAGCAAAACTAATGTAATATATTTTTTTTTTAGCTACCTAACAAGAGTGACAACATTTCTCTTGATCATACTGTAGTTTCTACTAATTTTGAATGTATTTGTATTACTATATTTTCAAATTTTAATCTGAAGACACTTAAAATAACAAAAATGAAAGTATTCATTAGATTTATTATTTTTTTTCGATTATTTTGGAAAAGTATCATAAGTAAAACTTTAAAGAATGGCACACATCAGTTGCTATGATATAACTTATAACACTACAACTATATTATATCACATACTTAATGCAGCATTGAATAAATGAAGCTCACGCTATATAGTTTATACTACACTATAAGTTGTATGGGAGTCTTTTATAGCATTATATATGTAGTGCTGTTATATATTATAGCAGTCAGTGTATGCTAGTCTTTGGTCATATTATTAAATTTTTTGGCAAGAAAGAAAAATTCTTTATTCATCATTTGAAGTTATGTCCAATTCTGGCATTCTGTGCTGTTTGCTAAACATCACATAATGCCAGAATTGGATATAAGTAAAATTAAAACATTTCACAATTTTATAATATATATTGTATGTAAAATATAGTTTTCTATATTACGATACAAATCTTTTTGATTAAAATAGGATGTAGAAGAGACTGTGTGTGAAAGATTGGAAAATGGAGATGGGAAAGCTCCAAATGACATTGAATTTGACGATGTTGTTGTCGACATCTCACTTCATCCGTCGAAAGATGTTATTGCTGCTGGAACAATGGATGGTGACATTTTTGTGTAAGTTTACAAATATTAAGTTAAATATTCTGAGTTGAAGATTATTAAATGTTTCTCAAATTTCAAGTTATAATGGTAACTATATAATTGTATATATGTATCTATAGTAAAACTTCTCTAACTCAAAGCTCCAAGGGGCAGGAAAAAAGTTACAGATGATTTGAGACACAGAATAATAGAGTAAAAAATGCCGATTTTGAATAATTTGTTATGGTTAATAAATAATTCTCAATGGGATAAGGTGTTGTTATGGAAGTTGAAAAACATATAGCTGGGTATTAATTAAGATTTAAAAATTGTCAAAAACATTTTTTTCATTATTTTTAGTAAGTATAATTTGTGCTGGATATTTCTGGTATAGTTATGTGCATTGGACTTAATCCAGTTGTACATAGTATTTATTTTTAATTTGTGATGCTTTGAATAAATCTGAATATGTTGACTATATTGAAAAAAGATTGGGCTGATCTCATTACAGCAATGAGTGATGAAAAAGTGTCTTTTTCATCACTCACTGTGATGAAAATGACACTTTTGTCAATGTTGACAATGATCTAAGTGTCTGTGGATATTTGTCTGAAAACAATATCATTGTTGAAGTAAAGAACCAAGTGAAAAAAACAAGCAATGAAAATGAGGAAGAAATAAATCTTGTTAACAACAAATATCTGCTTCCTCTACATTGGGCTCTACTTTCAATGGGTTTTCTGGAAACTAAATTAGTCATAAAACAAGTTGTTTTAGTGGCTTTTTAGATAGAATCAAAACATTTTTATCAATAATTCATTGCGTATTGCTCAACAAACTCATCTTGACACTTTTTTCACTGACAGTGTTAATTTTATTTTGTACATATATATTAGGGTGTCCCTTATTTTTCGAATATTTTTTTTCTAATGCATATGGCCTAGTTTTGTTTATTTTACCCTTAAATACTCACACAATAAATTTCAGCTCATTCTGGTCATTCTGGTAACTTTCATCGAATCATGCCCATACATGTTGCGCTAGAGAAGTGGCACGTATTTGCTTTCTTTGCCATTCTAACACAACTTGTCGGGCTATTAACATGTATAGTTTTATTTTTCGAAGATGTCAGTGGAATTATGAAGTACTAAAAAACAAATTTTCTTAGTTGGAGAGATAAACCACCAAATCACAGTTGCAAAACTACCATCAAATTGGCTAGTACTCTCAGTTTTGTTTTTTAACATTCACGAAGTTAAATTAACTGTGAGTGAAAGCACAAATCTTGTAATATGCGAATGTATTATATTTTAGAAAAAAGCTAGAATACCTACAAAATCTATACATAACTGTGTCAAGAAATTGGTGGATCTTTATCACCTATGGAGAGAGTTGCAAAAAAACAGTAAGAAAACTCAAGATGTTTATAAGTGCTGCGAGAAAACTTTCCAAATAGCATTAGTTAACTTACTTGATATTGCACACGCCGATGCCCTCGAACATATGACAATAGAGGAAGATAAAAAATTCTTACAAAAACAGAGAGAACAGGGCATCTGGGCTGCTTAGCAGGTGTATATAAAAAAACTGGCTGAAAAAGAAGAAAGGGCAAGGCAAAGAAAAATAGAAGTAGAGAGAAAAAGGCTCAAAAATATTTCTATGAAGACTGCATCGACTTCTTCAATATTGCATGATTTATCACCACTCCAGGAACTATACGACAGTTCTCATAGCTCTGACAATAGTCTGGATGAGCTTTTTTCTCGGGAATTGAATACTGTTCTGTCTGAAGCTAGTTTAAAAAGAGGAAGAAAGGATTTCATTACACCTAAACTAGTTGCAGCTTTAGACAGATGCCAGTTGAGCATTAGAGATTCCGTTTATATTCTTCATACTACAGTAGAAGCACTAGGACTTCGTATTGATGAATTTTCAATCAACAAATCTTCACTTCAACAGATTCGGACACAAGTGAGGAAGGACAGAGCAGAAGCCATAAAATCTGATTTTGAGGATGATGTGCCACAAGTAGTCACCATTCATTGGGATGACAAATTGTTACCTGGCTTGAACATTAGAAGTTTTAAAGAAGAGCACCTACCAATTCTTATTTCATTTGGAGAGAGGGAACAACTGCTTGCTGTACCAATACTGAACAGACTGTTCTTCTGGTAAACACCAAGCCAAAGCAGTTTTGAATGCGCTCTATAATTGGAATTTAAATGACAAGGTACAGATAATGTGTTGTGACACAACAGCATCCAATATGGGTCGCTTAAATGGAGCTTGTGTGCTATTAGAACAAAAGCTAGAAAGAGAGCTGTTATTCTTTGCTTGTTGCCATCATATATGTGAGCTAGTTTTAAGAAGTGTGTTTGAAACAAATATCCCCCAAGTTACTTACAGCCTTGATATTCTGATATTCAAAAAATTTAAAGACTCTTGGAAAAGCATTGATTCTATGAACATACAAATGTGCATTGATTTTGTAAAATAACATTTCAATGACGCAGAAATTGATCAATTATTATCTTTTTATGTGAGAGAACTTCAAAAATCTATTGTGAGAGATGATTATTGCAAATTAGTCAAGTTATCTATAACAGTGGTTCCCAATTAGTTTTTCCTGTGTACCACTTCAAGAAAGAACTCAAACTCGCATACCCCTTATAGCAGAAATTCATATTAATCCATACTAATATAAATTTGAAGGTAATTCTGATTGTCTGTCTGTTACCTTTTCACGTCTAAACCGCTGAACAGGTTTTAATAAATTTTGGCACAGAGATAGCTTACATGTTGGAGATGAACATAGGCTACATTTTATTGCGAGAAAATATCTTACTCCCACAAGAAAATTCGATATAATGCGGGCGAAGCTGTGGGTAGACAGCTAGTGATAAATAGAATATATTTCTTTTTTTTACATTTATTACCTTTAAAATACAATTCTAAAAATAATGAAAATAACATGAGGTTATTTAATTTTAATGTGACAAATGTGTGCGATTTTCTTTGTACAACTTTGTAAAATTTGGTTGCTGTTTGGTCAGCTTCAGTCCCAAGTCATCTTTGAATTGGAATCAGTGACGATGTTTAGTTTCCATGTTTGTCATGGCCGAAAATCCACTCTCGCAGAGGTATGTTGTGCAAAATGGTACAAAATATTTTATTACCGCTTCGCTGACATGATAATAATGATAATTGTACAATTAACACAATTTGTGTTAGTTGAACAAATTGTACAATTTTTGTTTCTTGCGTAAGAATTTCATTTAGGTATTGTCACAAATGCATTTTTTTTAAATGAAATTTGGAGAATATTTTTAGTTATAAAGGAATTTGTGCATTCGACATCATGTAAATTGCCGAATTTTTGATGGTTCACCCATTATTTTTTGATTGCGTCATCTCATGCATTTACATTTTAAATCGACTAATTTTAGATTGCTGCACGTACCCCTTCATGCAATTTCGTGTACTCCTGGAGATACGCATACCACTAATTGGGAACCATTGATCTATAATATTTTTGGGGGGAGATAAAGAAAAAAAAAGATTAAAATCAGGCCTCCAGGTGCAATGCATCAAGCAAGGTGGATTTATTTATACTTTTTACTCTTTGAAAGTATGTTTGATGCATTCCAAAGTCAGAATGAACGCCAAGGACAAATGAGCATTTCAAGACGTTTGCTTATTTATTGTAACAGTTTACATAAAACCCTGGCTTGGATGCGACTTGGCAGTACAGGCGTCGTATCAAGATTTGTGCTTTTTAAAAACATTAAAAAAATATGAAAAAGTTGACAAATTACTTTCCCAGGTAGCTTTGACCAAGTTTTGTCAACACTTGTGGTACTTATCTGAGGAAATAGCCATATTATCACTATTCAATGATTTAGTCAACGAAACAACCAAGATGAAAATAATAGCTAACTTGGAATGGGAAAGTATATCTGATTTTGGGAAAAGGTTTATTTCATCAAAAGAAGAAATAGCCAGCTCTTTGTATGGTATGTAGAACTACATGTTTTGTTTGTACTTTAATTACAGTACTGTATATCTTATTTAAACTATACCTACTTTTTGTTTCAGGATTGTTTTGTGTCTAGGAAGAGCAAAAATCTGTTTACTAGGTTAAAAATTAAAAGCAATTTCCTTCAGGAAAGTGTTTCTTCATGGGAAGAAAATGCTTCTTTTGTGAAAGCTAAAAGAAAGGTCCTTTTTCTCAAGGCGGTGAATGATACAGCTGAAAGAGCTGTTAAATTAGTGCAAGATTTTCATGGGTTAATTACCGCAGATGAAGAACAGAAGCAGTTTCTTTTACACTGTGTGCAAGAACACAGAAAACTGTATCCAGACTGTAAAAAGGAGACATTGAATAGAAAATATCCACAATAATTTACATTCATACAAATTTTAAATATTCTTTGTTGTCTGATTTCCTTATTTACCCAATTATTTAATATTACAATGATCTAGTCATGTATATATATATATGTATGTATTATAATGATGTAGTTGAGTGATAGTCAAAAATGACTTTATAAAAACTTTGAGGTTTAGTTGGCACAGGTTATTGTCATCGTAGGGGATCAATATTTTATATGTAAGTAAGTCTTAGCGATTTGAAAAGAATTAAGGAGTATGTGTTTAAAAATTCGAAAAAAAATTTTTTTCTCCATATAAGGGACACCCTAATATATATATCTAAAAGTAATAAAACACAACATATTTAAGTTTAACTGTATTGATTGTATTTAGTATAATAATTGTCTGTTAGTATAATAAATTAGTAACATTTTAATGCTGTAATTGAGAATCATGAAGCAGTATGTTTTAAAATATTAATATTTTACACTTTTTTATTTTAGATATTCCTATTCAGAAGAGGGTCCAAATCACGAATTAATAACATTAAACCATCACAAGAAATGTTGTCGAGCTTTGAGTTTCTCTCATGATGGTAATCTTTTGTTCAGCACATCCAGAGACAAATCAATAAAAATAGTCGACATGAATGCAGGGTCATTGAGTCACAAAATAATCAAAGCCCACGAGTAAGTAAAGATCATAATTAAATTGCATTTAACATTATTTAAATAATAACATTTTTACTTTCCTGGCTGTTATGTATATGTAACAAGAGAAATGAGTTCTTTGCAAATCTCCCAAGTTTTGAGACCTGAATCCAAAACTGTCAAAAAAAATTCCATGGGTGTGTGTGTGTGTGTGTGTTTTTTTTTTTTTTTTTTACAAATAAGTGCACTACTCCTATGGAGTATAACACTGAGAAATACATAAACCAAGAAATGAAAAATGATACAAAATAATAATAAAATAAGAATTCTACTTTTAGTGAAAACTGAAATGCTAGTCTAGAAATTAGAAATAGTCTTTTCTTCCATATTTCTTGAACATAGTTGTGAAAAGCATCAAACAGTGGCTTCTGAACTAGCTTGTCGAGTGGACATGGCCACCTGAAACCAAGAGTAAAGATTTTTAATTTCAGAATAAGTCTATTTTGTTCATAAATTGGACAATGATAGATCATGTGGTCGATGGTGTCTAGGTTTCCTGTATAACAAAGGCAAAAAGCAGTTTCTGCAGGGTTATACATAGCCAGGTAGCTTCTAAAATACTGTTTCTCAACGTGCCTCGTGGGACATGGGCCTCACGTTGAGAAACAGTATTTGAGTACAGTGGGTGATCGGTTAATGAACATAATCTGTTCCAAGACTTTGTTCATTATCTGAATTGTTCATTAACCAATTATCGATTTATCATAGGTTTTCATGGGAATTTGATTAATTTGTACCGGAGACTCCAAAAAATAAAAAAATATATGCTTTTACTATGTTTATTTATATGTAATAGTAAATAAATAAATATATATATATATATGCAGTCTTGCATTTTTATTAGTCATGTTTTTTCCATTTGTGGGTGTTAAAGAATCTGTCCAATGTCAATTGTTTTTCTCTTTTCTTCAGGATTTTTTGGAAGTAATTAATAGTATTGTAATTGTAGAGATCCCCAACCCCATTAGCCTTATTCTGGTTTGGATGCCACTTGGATGATCGTTGTTCTGACATCCCTGGACTTCTTATATCGTTAGATCAGTTTCAGGTTACATTATGAGATCTAAAATGCTCTTTATTTCTCAGATGTGATTTTCATTACTCCATTAACAGCTTGAGACTTCTTGATATATCTTTCATAGCTAAGATTGTACCTACTGTAGACCTGTTCGAGCCATACTGTCTAGCAACATCAGACATCTCTCACCCACTTTCTACCTTAGCTATTTTCTCTTACTTGGTTTCTATGGTGAGCACAGTTCTTGACACTTCTCTTTTTAGGCATCTTAATATCATCAGTTTCTTTTTTAATTAAAAAGTTCAGAAAAGCACTTACAAAAATTCATAGAACAGAAATCAACTAGTCCACAAAAAATTATTTAAATACAAGGCCCGAATGAAATTCGAAATTTGGTATTAAAACGTTAACAAATATCTGATGAGACAGTTAAACTTTCGCCTTTCGTAAATAAACCCTGATGCAAAACTTAACAAGTGCCCATCCGACAGTCTCGCAAATACTATAGAAATTATTTGTCAGAAACGTAAACAAAAAGCTGGAATTACAAGGGAGAGTTTCAAAATTCGGAGGGATACTATCTGATCGATAACGGGTTGAGCATCGCCATCGATGTTGAAGTCTCCCATGCTCCGAAAGGTTTCGAATTGTTACCTGAAGATAAGGGAAAATCAATCGGTATTTGTTATTTTCCGTCGCTTCTTTTTATGTTTGTTTAGTAAAAAGTTCGTTATCCAAACATGTGTTCATTGTCCGATCATAAAAATCTTTCATGAAAGTGTTCGTTATCCGATTTGTTTGCTACCTGAACTGTTTGTTAACCGATCATGCACTGTAATAAATTATCTATTAGTTATGTATAAATACAGTATTTTGACAAATATTTTCTTTATTTGAAGTTATTAAATTTGTTTTTTTTTTATATTGGCATCTATTTTGTTTAATATCTCAGAATGGGGTAAAGATTGAGAAACAAAATTTGGCATAGGTTTTTTTTTTTTTTTTGATAGTTCATGACTGCTTCCCTCAAAATTCATGAAACAATGTATTTGAAAGCTTGAGATAAAAATGTTTTGTGATCTTTAATCACTAGCAAAAAAATTATTTTTTTTTTTGAGATCCTATAAGATAGTGGCATATTTCAAATTATGTTTGAATGTAATGCCATTTAAAGGATAATTAGTATGAGCCGCCGGGGAGGTTGGGACTTCTTCCCGGTGACCTACTTTCTTGTCAAGGATGGCATACCATTCAGTTACGCGTTACGCGAATGGAGAGAGTCGGAGGGATCGACGATAAGGGGTGAGCAAAGTCGAGTAACGACACCATTTAAAAACAAAACAACGGTTTATTTAATGTGCTAACTAAATAAAATTTTACAAAAACTCCACGGAGAGAGAGAGAGAGTTTACAATAATAAGCGTTCATACCTCTTAGCATATACTAGTGGGATATTTTCCCGTAAGGTCGTCCAAATGGATACTGGGCGGTGACCCAAGAATAGGTCGGCGACGAAAGTGTAGGTCAGCGATGGGAGTGTATGGCTGTGATGGAGAAGGCGATGTTTGACTTCAACGTTCGGCGAATCCCCCGAGAGGAGAAGGAGGATGGCTTTTATACATTTTGTGGTGGGAAAATTTGTCAGGTGACCAATTGTTTTCGCAGGTGTGGGGTTAAAATTGGTGTTAAAATGACAACAATATGACGAATTTCATCGATAATTGTAAACTATTCACGGATTGATCATGAGAATGTTTATAGTTAAATAGAAAGAGTTATAATTTTCTCATGCACCTCAAATTTCGTTTCTGCAGGTGCAACTTCCTCTAGTTAAAGGAATTTATTAAAAATTTAAAGGATTAAATGCTTTTATTACATTCTATAAACCTCAAATTTCACATTAGTAACAATGTTAATAACNTTTTAAAATGAGCTTAATCTAATTCAGATGGCGCTGTTGAGCTTTATCTATGCCTACGAAAGAAAGGTCGGAACACGTGTATATCATGGTGCAATAGACAGATTCGAAATTTTATAATTTCATCATCATGAGCGATTCCGATTCTATCGATACGGTAAGTATTCTTTAAAACTGTAATCTATCCAAGTATATCGATCCAAGTATTCTTTAAAACTGTAATCTATCATTTTTTAAACATACACTGTATCACTTATTTACAATGATTAAACAAAAGATTGCATATAAAGTCAACGGAAATGGTCAAGATATTTAGAATTTCTTGAAAACGAATTTCTTGAATTTCTACTTTATTCAAAATTAACTGATTTCTAAAAGCCAAATATTCATCTTCAGAAATCTTTTATTAGCTAGAAAGTGATATTACAAATTTGCTGTTTTGATTTTAATTAAACAGATGTCATTATTAATGCATTTTCCATTATTCTATAAATTAATAAAATGAAAGCAGCAAAACTAATGTAATATATTTTTTTTTTAGCTACCTAACAAGAGTGACAACATTTCTCTTGATCATACTGTAGTTTCTACTAATTTTGAATGTATTTGTATTACTATATTTTCAAATTTTAATCTGAAGACACTTAAAATAACAAAAATGAAAGTATTCATTAGATTTATTATTTTTTTTCGATTATTTTGGAAAAGTATCATAAGTAAAACTTTAAAGAATGGCACACATCAGTTGCTATGATATAACTTATAACACTACAACTATATTATATCACATACTTAATGCAGCATTGAATAAATGAAGCTCACGCTATATAGTTTATACTACACTATAAGTTGTATGGGAGTCTTTTATAGCATTATATATGTAGTGCTGTTATATATTATAGCAGTCAGTGTATGCTAGTCTTTGGTCATATTATTAAATTTTTTGGCAAGAAAGAAAAATTCTTTATTCATCATTTGAAGTTATGTCCAATTCTGGCATTCTGTGCTGTTTGCTAAACATCACATAATGCCAGAATTGGATATAAGTAAAATTAAAACATTTCACAATTTTATAATATATATTGTATGTAAAATATAGTTTTCTATATTACGATACAAATCTTTTTGATTAAAATAGGATGTAGAAGAGACTGTGTGTGAAAGATTGGAAAATGGAGATGGGAAAGCTCCAAATGACATTGAATTTGACGATGTTGTTGTCGACATCTCACTTCATCCGTCGAAAGATGTTATTGCTGCTGGAACAATGGATGGTGACATTTTTGTGTAAGTTTACAAATATTAAGTTAAATATTCTGAGTTGAAGATTATTAAATGTTTCTCAAATTTCAAGTTATAATGGTAACTATATAATTGTATATATGTATCTATAGTAAAACTTCTCTAACTCAAAGCTCCAAGGGGCAGGAAAAAAGTTACAGATGATTTGAGACACAGAATAATAGAGTAAAAAATGCCGATTTTGAATAATTTGTTATGGTTAATAAATAATTCTCAATGGGATAAGGTGTTGTTATGGAAGTTGAAAAACATATAGCTGGGTATTAATTAAGATTTAAAAATTGTCAAAAACATTTTTTTCATTATTTTTAGTAAGTATAATTTGTGCTGGATATTTCTGGTATAGTTATGTGCATTGGACTTAATCCAGTTGTACATAGTATTTATTTTTAATTTGTGATGCTTTGAATAAATCTGAATATGTTGACTATATTGAAAAAAGATTGGGCTGATCTCATTACAGCAATGAGTGATGAAAAAGTGTCTTTTTCATCACTCACTGTGATGAAAATGACACTTTTGTCAATGTTGACAATGATCTAAGTGTCTGTGGATATTTGTCTGAAAACAATATCATTGTTGAAGTAAAGAACCAAGTGAAAAAAACAAGCAATGAAAATGAGGAAGAAATAAATCTTGTTAACAACAAATATCTGCTTCCTCTACATTGGGCTCTACTTTCAATGGGTTTTCTGGAAACTAAATTAGTCATAAAACAAGTTGTTTTAGTGGCTTTTTAGATAGAATCAAAACATTTTTATCAATAATTCATTGCGTATTGCTCAACAAACTCATCTTGACACTTTTTTCACTGACAGTGTTAATTTTATTTTGTACATATATATTAGGGTGTCCCTTATTTTTCGAATATTTTTTTTCTAATGCATATGGCCTAGTTTTGTTTATTTTACCCTTAAATACTCACACAATAAATTTCAGCTCATTCTGGTCATTCTGGTAACTTTCATCGAATCATGCCCATACATGTTGCGCTAGAGAAGTGGCACGTATTTGCTTTCTTTGCCATTCTAACACAACTTGTCGGGCTATTAACATGTATAGTTTTATTTTTCGAAGATGTCAGTGGAATTATGAAGTACTAAAAAACAAATTTTCTTAGTTGGAGAGATAAACCACCAAATCACAGTTGCAAAACTACCATCAAATTGGCTAGTACTCTCAGTTTTGTTTTTTAACATTCACGAAGTTAAATTAACTGTGAGTGAAAGCACAAATCTTGTAATATGCGAATGTATTATATTTTAGAAAAAAGCTAGAATACCTACAAAATCTATACATAACTGTGTCAAGAAATTGGTGGATCTTTATCACCTATGGAGAGAGTTGCAAAAAAACAGTAAGAAAACTCAAGATGTTTATAAGTGCTGCGAGAAAACTTTCCAAATAGCATTAGTTAACTTACTTGATATTGCACACGCCGATGCCCTCGAACATATGACAATAGAGGAAGATAAAAAATTCTTACAAAAACAGAGAGAACAGGGCATCTGGGCTGCTTAGCAGGTGTATATAAAAAAACTGGCTGAAAAAGAAGAAAGGGCAAGGCAAAGAAAAATAGAAGTAGAGAGAAAAAGGCTCAAAAATATTTCTATGAAGACTGCATCGACTTCTTCAATATTGCATGATTTATCACCACTCCAGGAACTATACGACAGTTCTCATAGCTCTGACAATAGTCTGGATGAGCTTTTTTCTCGGGAATTGAATACTGTTCTGTCTGAAGCTAGTTTAAAAAGAGGAAGAAAGGATTTCATTACACCTAAACTAGTTGCAGCTTTAGACAGATGCCAGTTGAGCATTAGAGATTCCGTTTATATTCTTCATACTACAGTAGAAGCACTAGGACTTCGTATTGATGAATTTTCAATCAACAAATCTTCACTTCAACAGATTCGGACACAAGTGAGGAAGGACAGAGCAGAAGCCATAAAATCTGATTTTGAGGATGATGTGCCACAAGTAGTCACCATTCATTGGGATGACAAATTGTTACCTGGCTTGAACATTAGAAGTTTTAAAGAAGAGCACCTACCAATTCTTATTTCATTTGGAGAGAGGGAACAACTGCTTGCTGTACCAATACTGAACAGACTGTTCTTCTGGTAAACACCAAGCCAAAGCAGTTTTGAATGCGCTCTATAATTGGAATTTAAATGACAAGGTACAAATAATGTGTTGTGACACAACAGCATCCAATATGGGTCGCTTAAATGGAGCTTGTGTGCTATTAGAACAAAAGCTAGAAAGAGAGCTGTTATTCTTTGCTTGTTGCCATCATATATGTGAGCTAGTTTTAAGAAGTGTGTTTGAAACAAATATCCCCCAAGTTACTTACAGCCTTGATATTCTGATATTCAAAAAATTTAAAGACTCTTGGAAAAGCATTGATTCTATGAACATACAAATGTGCATTGATTTTGTAAAATAACATTTCAATGACGCAGAAATTGATCAATTATTATCTTTTTATGTGAGAGAACTTCAAAAATCTATTGTGAGAGATGATTATTGCAAATTAGTCAAGTTATCTATAACAGTGGTTCCCAATTAGTTTTTCCTGTGTACCACTTCAAGAAAGAACTCAAACTCGCATACCCCTTATAGCAGAAATTCATATTAATCCATACTAATATAAATTTGAAGGTAATTCTGATTGTCTGTCTGTTACCTTTTCACGTCTAAACCGCTGAACAGGTTTTAATAAATTTTGGCACAGAGATAGCTTACATGTTGGAGATGAACATAGGCTACATTTTATTGCGAGAAAATATCTTACTCCCACAAGAAAATTCGATATAATGCGGGCGAAGCTGTGGGTAGACAGCTAGTGATAAATAGAATATATTTCTTTTTTTTTACATTTATTACCTTTAAAATACAATTCTAAAAATAATGAAAATAACATGAGGTTATTTAATTTTAATGTGACAAATGTGTGCGATTTTCTTTGTACAACTTTGTAAAATTTGGTTGCTGTTTGGTCAGCTTCAGTCCCAAGTCATCTTTGAATTGGAATCAGTGACGATGTTTAGTTTCCATGTTTGTCATGGCCGAAAATCCACTCTCGCAGAGGTATGTTGTGCAAAATGGTACAAAATATTTTATTACCGCTTCGCTGACATGATAATAATGATAATTGTACAATTAACACAATTTGTGTTAGTTGAACAAATTGTACAATTTTTGTTTCTTGCGTAAGAATTTCATTTAGGTATTGTCACAAATGCATTTTTTTTAAATGAAATTTGGAGAATATTTTTAGTTATAAAGGAATTTGTGCATTCGACATCATGTAAATTGCCGAATTTTTGATGGTTCACCCATTATTTTTTGATTGCGTCATCTCATGCATTTACATTTTAAATCGACTAATTTTAGATTGCTGCACGTACCCCTTCATGCAATTTCGTGTACTCCTGGAGGTACGCATACCACTAATTGGGAACCATTGATCTATAATATTTTTGGGGGGAGATAAAGAAAAAAAAAGATTAAAATCAGGCCTCCAGGTGCAATGCATCAAGCAAGGTGGATTTATTTATACTTTTTACTCTTTGAAAGTATGTTTGATGCATTCCAAAGTCAGAATGAACGCCAAGGACAAATGAGCATTTCAAGACGTTTGCTTATTTATTGTAACAGTTTACATAAAACCCTGGCTTGGATGCGACTTGGCAGTACAGGCGTCGTATCAAGATTTGTGCTTTTTAAAAACATTAAAAAAATATGAAAAAGTTGACAAATTACTTTCCCAGGTAGCTTTGACCAAGTTTTGTCAACACTTGTGGTACTTATCTGAGGAAATAGCCATATTATCACTATTCAATGATTTAGTCAACGAAACAACCAAGATGAAAATAATAGCTAACTTGGAATGGGAAAGTATATCTGATTTTGGGAAAAGGTTTATTTCATCAAAAGAAGAAATAGCCAGCTCTTTGTATGGTATGTAGAACTACATGTTTTGTTTGTACTTTAATTACAGTACTGTATATCTTATTTAAACTATACCTACTTTTTGTTTCAGGATTGTTTTGTGTCTAGGAAGAGCAAAAATCTGTTTACTAGGTTAAAAATTAAAAGCAATTTCCTTCAGGAAAGTGTTTCTTCATGGGAAGAAAATGCTTCTTTTGTGAAAGCTAAAAGAAAGGTCCTTTTTCTCAAGGCGGTGAATGATACAGCTGAAAGAGCTGTTAAATTAGTGCAAGATTTTCATGGGTTAATTACCGCAGATGAAGAACAGAAGCAGTTTCTTTTACACTGTGTGCAAGAACACAGAAAACTGTATCCAGACTGTAAAAAGGAGACATTGAACAGAAAATATCCACAATAATTTACATTCATACAAATTTTAAATATTCTTTGTTGTCTGATTTCCTTATTTACCCAATTATTTAATATTACAATGATCTAGTCATGTATATATATATATGTATGTATTATAATGATGTAGTTGAGTGATAGTCAAAAATGACTTTATAAAAACTTTGAGGTTTAGTTGGCACAGGTTATTGTCATCGTAGGGGATCAATATTTTATATGTAAGTAAGTCTTAGCGATTTGAAAAGAATTAAGGAGTATGTGTTTAAAAATTCGAAAAAAAATTTTTTTCTCCATATAAGGGACACCCTAATATATATATCTAAAAGTAATAAAACACAACATATTTAAGTTTAACTGTATTGATTGTATTTAGTATAATAATTGTCTGTTAGTATAATAAATTAGTAACATTTTAATGCTGTAATTGAGAATCATGAAGCAGTATGTTTTAAAATATTAATATTTTACACTTTTTTATTTTAGATATTCCTATTCAGAAGAGGGTCCAAATCACGAATTAATAACATTAAACCATCACAAGAAATGTTGTCGAGCTTTGAGTTTCTCTCATGATGGTAATCTTTTGTTCAGCACATCCAGAGACAAATCAATAAAAATAGTCGACATGAATGCAGGGTCATTGAGTCACAAAATAATCAAAGCCCACGAGTAAGTAAAGATCATAATTAAATTGCATTTAACATTATTTAAATAATAACATTTTTACTTTCCTGGCTGTTATGTATATGTAACAAGAGAAATGAGTTCTTTGCAAATCTCCCAAGTTTTGAGACCTGAATCCAAAACTGTCAAAAAAAATTCCATGGGTGTGTGTGTGTTTTTTTTTTTTTTTACAAATAAGTGCACTACTCCTATGGAGTATAACACTGAGAAATACATAAACCAAGAAATGAAAAATGATACAAAATAATAATAAAATAAGAATTCTACTTTTAGTGAAAACTGAAATGCTAGTCTAGAAATTAGAAATAGTCTTTTCTTCCATATTTCTTGAACATAGTTGTGAAAAGCATCAAACAGTGGCTTCTGAACTAGCTTGTCAAGTGGACATGGCCACCTGAAACCAAGAGTAAAGATTTTTAATTTCAGAATAAGTCTATTTTGTTCGTAAATTGGACAATGATAGATCATGTGGTCGATGGTGTCTAGGTTTCCTGTATAACAAAGGCAAAAAGCAGTTTCTGCAGGGTTATACATAGCCAGGTAGCTTCTAAAATACTGTTTCTCAACGTGCCTCGTGGGACATGGGCCTCACGTTGAGAAACAGTATTTGAGTACAGTGGGTGATCGGTTAATGAACATAATCTGTTCCAAGACTTTGTTCATTATCTGAATTGTTCATTAACCAATTATCGATTTATCATAGGTTTTCATGGGAATTTGATTAATTTGTACCGGAGACTCCAAAAAATAAAAAAATATATGCTTTTACTATGTTTATTTATATGTAATAGTAAATAAATATATATATATATATGCAGTCTTGCATTTTTATTAGTCATGTTTTTTCCATTTGTGGGTGTTAAAGAATCTGTCCAATGTCAATTGTTTTTCTCTTTTCTTCAGGATTTTTTGGAAGTAATTAATAGTATTGTAATTGTAGAGATCCCCAACTTCATTAGCCTTATTCTGGTTCGGATGCCACTTGGATGATCATTGTTCTGACGTCCCTGGACTTCTTATGTCGTTAGATCAGTTTCAGGTTACATTATGAGATCTAAAATGCTCTTTATTTCTCAGATGTGATTTTCATTACTCCATTAACAGCTTGAGACTTCTTGATATATCTTTCATAGCTAAGATTGTACCTACTGTAGACCTGTTCGAGCCATACTGTCTAGCAACATCAGACATCTCTCACCCACTTTCTACCTTAGCTATTTTCTCTTACTTGGTTTCTATGGTGAGCACAGTTCTTGACACTTCTCTTTTTAGGCATCTTAATATCATCAGTTTCTTTTTTAATTAAAAAGTTCAGAAAAGCACTTACAAAAATTCATAGAACAGAAATCAACTAGTCCACAAAAAATTATTTAAATACAAGGCCCGAATGAAATTCGAAATTTGGTATTAAAACGTTAACAAATATCTGATGAGACAGTTAAACTTTCGCCTTTCGTAAATAAACCCTGATGCAAAACTTAACAAGTGCCCATCCGACAGTCTCGCAAATACTATAGAAATTATTTGTCAGAAACGTAAACAAAAAGCTGGAATTACAAGGGAGAGTTTCAAAATTCGGAGGGATACTATCTGATCGATAACGGGTTGAGCATCGCCATCGATGTTGAAGTCTCCCATGCTCCGAAAGGTTTCGAATTGTTACCTGAAGATAAGGGAAAATCAATCGGTATTTGTTATTTTCCGTCGCTTCTTTTTATGTTTGTTTAGTAAAAAGTTCGTTATCCAAACATGTGTTCATTGTCCGATCATAAAAATCTTTCATGAAAGTGTTCGTTATCCGATTTGTTTGCTACCTGAACTGTTTGTTAACCGATCATGCACTGTAATAAATTATCTATTAGTTATGTATAAATACAGTATTTTGACAAATATTTTCTTTATTTGAAGTTATTAAATTTGTTTTTTTTTTATATTGGCATCTATTTTGTTTAATATCTCAGAATGGGGTAAAGATTGAGAAACAAAATTTGGCATAGGTTTTTTTTTTTTTTTTGATAGTTCATGACTG
The DNA here is from genome assembly GCF_000671375.1 of Centruroides sculpturatus. Taxonomy (NCBI): domain Eukaryota; kingdom Metazoa; phylum Arthropoda; class Arachnida; order Scorpiones; family Buthidae; genus Centruroides; species Centruroides sculpturatus. The sequence goes on from NW_019384457.1 coordinate 348,416, forward strand.
CTTCCCTCAAAATTCATGAAACAATGTATTTGAAAGCTTGAGATAAAAATGTTTTGTGATCTTTAATCACTAGCAAAAAAATTATTTTTTTTTTTGAGATCCTATAAGATAGTGGCATACTTCAAATTATGTTTGAATGTAATGCCATTTAAAGGATAATTAGTATGAGCCGCCGGGGAGGTTGGGACTTCTTCCCGGTGACCTACTTTCTTGTCAAGGATGGCATACCATTCAGTTACGCGTTACGCGAATGGAGAGAGTCGGAGGGATCGACGATAAGGGGTGAGCAAAGTCGAGTAACGACACCATTTAAAAACAAAACAACGGTTTATTTAATGTGCTAACTAAATAAAATTTTACAAAAACTCCACGGAGAGAGAGAGAGAGTTTACAATAATAAGCGTTCATACCTCTTAGCATATACTAGTGGGATATTTTCCCGTAAGGTCGTCCAAATGGATACTGGGCGGTGACCCAAGAATAGGTCGGCGACGAAAGTGTAGGTCAGCGATGGGAGTGTATGGCTGTGATGGAGAAGGCGATGTTTGACTTCAACGTTCGGCGAATCCCCCGAGAGGAGAAGGAGGATGGCTTTTATACATTTTGTGGTGGGAAAATTTGTCAGGTGACCAATTGTTTTCGCAGGTGTGGGGTTAAAATTGGTGTTAAAATGACAACAATATGACGAATTTCATCGATAATTGTAAACTATTCACGGATTGATCATGAGAATGTTTATAGTTAAATAGAAAGAGTTATAATTTTCTCATGCACCTCAAATTTCGTTTCTGCAGGTGCAACTTCCTCTAGTTAAAGGAATTTATTAAAAATTTAAAGGATTAAATGCTTTTATTACATTCTATAAACCTCAAATTTCACATTAGTAACAATGTTAATAACATCCGCAGGAAAGGAACAGAAATTTAAAATTTACTTATTTAACTTTACAGTTATCATAAATATAAATTTTTATTTTAAACTTTCTGAACTTTTTAAATAATTCAATAAAATACCCTTTTTCCCCCCCCTATAACTGCATTCTAATCTTAATGAATCAATTTTAAATTTGTGTTCTACATCATTCTATTTGTTTCAAGCCGAGGGTGGTCATAGAAAGACTGAAAATGTTATGGAGACATGGAGTATTTTGCTCATACCTTTGCATTTAATGCAACATAATTAATTTATCATTTAGTTTTCATATCTTTTTTATGATAACTCAGTGGTTTCCCATTTACACATTAAAAATCTTAGTTTAAAAATAATAGAGAATTATTTTCAAAGTAAATAGAAGTTAGAGTAGTTGCACCAGTAAATGACTAATTAAGCACCTTGATAAAGAGATTTGCATATAATCACTTAACAAACAGACATTTAACGTAAGTAATTGTCATTGTTGGTTACCAAGAGCTTGCACTACTCATTCAAAGAGTGAATTTTTAATTTTCTGTAATGTTTATTAAATTAACGATATAATGTTTTTAAAATTTAAAAATCATCAGTGAATAATAGTTGACCAGCTGAAGACTAGTGAATGACCACAAGTGACTAATAATGAATAACTAGAGCAGGGGTGGCCAAACCGTGGCGCATGCGCCAAACTTGGCGCATTGGACGACTACAAGTGGCGCTTCAGTGCAATTGACCTGTTGACCTTTTTTTTTTTTTTCTTTCTTTCTTTTTTTGCTTGCACGTTGCATACACCACTGATGTCATATAGACATCAGTGGTGTATTTTGTACGGGTAGCTACACTACAACCGCATTTTTCATTGCTTGTTCTGTGGCAAATCTGAACTTTCATCTTATAAATTGAAATACCTAAATAAGGGGTGGCCGAAATTTTTCTCCACCCCGGGCTGCTAACACTCACGGTACGCCACGCCACGCCACGCCACTGCGCATGTGAACTCATCTATCAAAAAATTGGCGCATGGTATGCAAAAGGTTGGCCACCCCTGAACTAGAGTTTTAGGATACTATATGAAATTTTATACTATTGTACACCATATACAGTATGTGTTGGCAATGTTATGTAATTCAGTCATGTAATTTCAGATTAAGAAATTGGAATAAAAATATTAATTGTTAGAAAAGGTCTTTAATTCAAAAACATCATATATACAATGTTATAGAAATTTCAGTTTGATAATCCATACAAAAATGTGTTTCATAGATTAGAAAATTATTATTGCAATATTGCCTAATTTATCTACTTATCAGATGCAATGGCTTTCTTGAAATCTGATAGAAAGTGAGATTCCATTTAATTTATCATCATTTGCAGTGCACATTTATGTAGTTCTCCATAATTAATTGATAAATCAGGTTAATTTTCAGAAAACAATTCCTTAAGCCTAGCAGAAATACATTTTGAATAATCCGCCCTATTTGGATCAAAAGGAAACAAACCCATGATGAATTGTTTCCAATTTCAAAGCTTTCTTGTAAGCTTCAAAGAATAAGTTAGTTTTAGAAACTGATTTTGATGATTGTTGCTTGTGTTTTCTGACATTTCTCCACTGACATTTAAGCAGTTGAAAAATTGCAACATTACAAGCCTGGATAATATGAGTTGCATTTGGCAACAAACAAAAAAGGAGAATTCTTTTCTCAACACAAAAATTATACAGTTTTTCATTTATATTATTATTATTGCTTCTTGATGGATTTATATCCATCAAGAAGCAATAATATAGGAAACTGGATATTCTTATCCAGAAGTCAGGTATAGAAGACATTTGCAACATATTCATAAAATGTGGTACTTATCATCCATCCTGAATCACTTCTGCCTACAGCAAAGCCATCTGGAACTGAATCTGCAATATGCCTTGGAATTCTCTTGTATGGAAACATTATTATAGGATCCACTTGCAGAAAAATTACACAAAACTGTGATACACTGTTTTTCTTGTCCTGATGCAATGTTATAAAAGTTCTTATATGCTTTAGGTACCAGAAGTTTGCCAGTTTTTGGACAAAATAACATCTCTGTTTCATTTGCATTGAAGATATGGGAAGGATTTTGCAGAATATCATTTGCATGTTCTTCTCTCAAATAATTATATAATTGTGACGTAGTAAACGCTAGTATTGTGTTTTATTCCAAAGACACATGGCAACTTTTCCATCAAATTCCTTTATTAGTTAAGTCGATACAGTATGTTGTTTTGTACTTGTTTCAGGCTTTGCCCCTCTTCAGTCAACTAAAATACAATATGTATTTTTTTAACTTATTAGAATAGAGAATTTACATAAAGCAATGAGTACATAAACGATATACAGACGTACCTTTTGGTTACACTTTGTATAATTTAAAAACATGTAAAATCTGCTTTAATCTTTTAATTTGTAATGTATACTAGTTTATTTACAAAAGTTTAAAATCTTCCAGAATCTTCCCTTTTAGGTAGATTTTGATACAATACAACTGTAAAAATGTTTAGCTGTTTCTGCCTTTTTCACCTTCCACACCCTTTTTGTCTTTTGTGCTGGTATCTCTAGTGTTACCATGTATAACGTTCACCACCTTGTGGTTTGATTTTTACTAAAATCTGTCTTGGAAGAATTATTTCTAGGAGAAATTGCTTTTCACAGAAGAAAAAATTTTTATTTATAATATATTAAGCCAGTTTTCGTTTATTTTAAGTCTTAAGTTTTTATTTATACTGTCTTTACTTTTAATGATTTCTATGGTTTCTTTAAACTTCCTGTTGTATGTTAATACTGCATAAAGAAAAATTAACATACAACAGGAAGTTTAAACAGGAGATGAATAATTAATGTGCAGCAATGAATGAACACATAACTTTGAACCATGGTCATTTACTGGTACAAGTTAGTTTTTTGGTCATTCACTCATACATTAGTTTGAAACAACATTCACAGATTTTGAATTTTGTGCTCAGAAACGAAATTAATACGTATTACTTTATCACCATTAAATGACCGAAGTGTTCCTTCACTGGAGAAGAATCACTTATCAGATCCAGTGAGTGACTATCCCCCTATCTACATACCTTTTAAAGGTTAGAATTAATTTTTGTACTAAAACCATACTTTAAATATCAACAAAACTATTTCTTTACTCAATGCTTAGGAAAATCAATAAATAATTATTTTAAAATGCTGCTATATGAATCCTTGCCACAATTACCTTATTACAATGCAAGCAAGATTACACCTTATACACGCATCTCAAGAAAGCTGCCATATTTCAAACACTATCACGCATTTCTGAAGAGGCTATTTCAATAATTCAGCACTTCTGATTAGTTTTTCTTGCTGTGGTGCTTATTTTAAACAAATTTCTGACAATACGGTCATTCACTGGTGCAACTAACCTAAATTTTTTGTTCTCAAAATTATGGATTAGTTTGAATATAATTCCCTTCATCAAACTGTAGTATTGATAAATTTGAATCTCTAATATTGTTTCCACATTTATAACAATCTAATCCATAAGTTCTTTAGTTGTTCTTGCTTAAATTAGGAAAAATTGTGATTGTCTTTAAGTTTGTATTGCTTATATTGACTAATGCAAATGAGACATTAATGCAGGTTTTTAAATTTTTAGATCTCCTATATATTGTTTACTACCTATTGATGATTATTTGTTAGCCACAGGTGATGATGATGGAAATTTTAAGGTATTTATTATTATTATTTTACTCTTAAATAAAATATTAAAAATGATATGCTTTCACTAAATATCTAAATACTTAAATTAGGTTTGGGATTTTCGACGGAAAACAGCCATTATGGAAAACAAACAGTGTGAAGAATACATTAGTGACATGGTTATAGATGAACAACGTAGAATAATAGCAGCTACAAGGTTAGGTTATGTTAGGTTAATTTGCAGAACCTTCTTTAACAATATTTTATGAAATTGAATGTAAAAAATATATATTTATAGATTATTTTTTCAGTGGTGAAGGTACGCTCACAGCATTCAATGTACGTGCCAGAAGGATGGAGCTACAATCTGAACTGTTTGATTCTGAATTTCTGTCTGCCGCTGTTGTAAAAGTGAGTTTTAAATTCTGCAAAATTTAAAGTTTATTTAAAATTTTGACTCTGTGGGTTATTTTGCAGAATGGCAGAAAAGTATTAGTAGGAACCGGAGAAGGAGCCATTAATATATTTAATTGGGGAGAATGGGGAAACATTAGTGATCGTTTTCCAGGTCATCCAGAATCAGTAGATAGAATAATTGCTATAAATAACAATATAGTATGTACTGGATCAAGTGATGGTAAAATCAGGCAAGTGGTAATTTTTTATAATCAGTAGACAAATAAAAATAATATATGAACTGCTAATAATTAAGATATTTCTTAAATAACTGGACTAAGATATAACATTAAAACTATTAATTCTGAGTTGTACAGCTTCTAGCAAATGTCTTAAATTTTTTTTACTGTAACCCTCTCTTGATTGAGTAGACATAATTCCCATCCAATTAGCAGCAATAAATTACACTTATTCAAGACTCAAATGTTACTAGTTACAGGTGAATACTTTACATTTTTATTTTAGAAGTTGTCAAAAATGAAGCAAAAAAAGTGAAAAAAATTTACCTAAAACTTACGCGTGCTTTGTCAAAAATCAAACTACTGGGACAAGTATTAGGAGACATTTCAGATGTGAAACAATTTAAAAATTTACTGAATTTTAGCTATTAGGCAAAATTGATATATTTAGTTTGTGATGGAAAATGTCTTCCACGTCAGATAACATTTTCTTGACCACGATAAGATTCATACAATATAATTTTATAATCATTTTTGAGTTTTGATTCATTTTGTCTTTTAACCCATGAAAATATGAGAAGACTAATTTGAAAAGCTGTAGGTTATTTATCAAATTTAAACTGCAATCACAAATATACATACATGGAGCAATGGCTTCTCCCACAGGTGTAGGCTTCATGCATGAAAATGCAGTAATTTTTTTTTAATGTCATGTTACTACTTGCAATTGTATTTGAATTGTTCTAAAAAAAGTTGAATTTGTAAAATTTTAAAGGTTCAAATAGATCTGTAGATCTACAAACATGTGACTTCTAATGTTGTTATTGTAACTGAAAAGCTTTGAAAATTACACATAATCATAACACAATTTTGCAGATCATTTGGCATTAATTAATTAAATTATCAGGTGTGCATATCTCAATTAATAGTTCTGGAAGTGAAGGTCCAGATGAACTTCAACTTTGTTGCCAATTACACTAAGTCCTGCTCTGGCCCAATTCTTTTCTTTCAGAAACTTTTTAATTAAAAAAATTAATTTATAAAAGGTAGATGGATAGCTGCCATCTTGTATTAATTAGTAAGTAATCATTAAAGTAGTCTGATTATTTGGCATTAATTACACAAGCAAAAAAAGTGGGATAACAAATATTTAATTAGACGAGTAGAAATAAAAATCTGCCATTTTAAGTTAGGCTATAACATCAGTGAATTGAAAAAGTTACAATGTGATTATTAGTGAAGCAAACATTTCTGAAAAATAAGTAATTTGTGTAAAGTGTGATATCATTTAGAATTTGTAATGTAGATCACTGTGTATCCTATAACAGGAAGTTAAGAACCATTAAGCATGTAGGCTTCCTAAATTGTGATTTCCTCACACTTGTATAACCAATAATCTACTGTTAATCCTCCACTACGTGTAATGCACGAGAATAAGAATAGATGTTGCAATATTGTTCTATTTATACAGTAACAAAATAAGCACCATTTACGTCAAAGTTTAAAAAGACTATATTTGTAATATTAAGATTATTAAAAGATATTGATGACTAAAAAAAACCACAAATCCCATATGAGCAAAATACACCCTTTGTGCACTAAACAAGAAACATCTAAAATTGTTGCTAGAATATTTTTCACTTTAATGATATGAAAAATTTCTGCTCAGTGAAAACCACAAATACAGGTATACCTCGCCTTATGTCAGTAATTGGTTCCAGGAAAGCGATGTAAGTCGAATTTACTTGTCTCCGAATCTACTTGTCACTAGGCTAAACCATAAATTATCATTCCCGGTTCTGTATTTTATTTATTAATGCATTTTTAATAATATATGGTTAATAAAAATCTATTTTAAGCTTACAAACAAATAAATTTTAGTTTTTAATATAGTACAGAAAAAAAGTCATCTAAATTTACGAATGCATGTACTGTAAATACAGTACATACTTGTGAATGTATATATTTTAATATGATTTTATGTGCTTTAAACTTACAAATAAATAAATTTTAGTTTAATATAGTACAGAAAAAAGTAATCTAAATTTACTAATGCATGTACTGTAAATACAAGTATATACTTGTAAATGTATATATTTTAATATGATTTTATGTGCTTTAAACACTTTTCTAGTGATATTACGACTTCAATATTTCTGGCGTACAGACGTAAAGTCGAATAAAATGACTTAAACTTGTTTGTCAAAAAGTATATGGAAAAATAAAAATTGATGTTTAATCGGGAGCGACGTAACTCAATGACGTAAGTCGAGGTATACCTGTATACAGATTTTATTCATTGAGGAAAAGTATACATAAACAAAAACATATTTATTTAATCAGAATGTTGGGAAATGTATATGATAAGTTTTCTTTTACATGAATGATTTAATAAAAATCAAAAGGTGCTAAACTGAGTGAATGGGGGTGGATGATCTAAAATTTCACAGTTATTTTTTGTTCTGTCATCAGTGATACAAGGGTGTGCACTGTCCTTATTTGTGTCAACCAGAAGAAATTCTTTACATCATCTAATTGCCAACAATGTCATTTAAAAAGAAACAAAAAACATTATCTTGAAATATTGTTTTTATGTGGCAATGGTACTTTCTAAAATTCTTAAAGCATATGTTGTTTTGAGTTTTCTTTTTAATGAGACCAAACCAGCACAATGTTAATTGTTTACTTCTGAATTCAACAATGACATTTTGCTTTTTTTTTTCCTCAATAAAACTTTCCCTGCACTTTAAAATTAGTGATGTAACAAATATTCGGTTACTAATCGGTATTCGGCCGAATACCTAAAAACAGGAGTAAGAAATACCAAAATGATTAATTTACTGTGTTTTTGATATTTAGATTTAATATTATCGGGTTAGTATTGTTTGTTTATATTTATTTATAACATGCACAAAATAAAAAAGAACATAATATTAGTCAGTTGTATTCACAATTTATAATTACAAAGATCAGCACACGTACACACTTATTTGTTCGAGAATCGTCGCACATCTGAGGGTCTGACCCTGCCTATCCTTCTTTTTAAGTGCTCGTCTTTGCTCTTCCCTTTCTCTTTCCTCTATCGCTCTAGTCCAAGTATGCCTATGCATACATCATAATATGCACTCATGATACTTTCGATTCGTCACTTTTCCGTCATAGATTTCCCATTTTACAATTATGTGACTCATAGCCTGGTGATAGAGAAAAGAGACAGATAGGACATCAGTATAAGTCACAGTTATGATTTCACAGATTTGAAACAGCTTTGTAGCCCGAATGACCCCAGGCTTTGGCCTGTGCACGCTAAGTGACTTTCATTACAAGCATTTAGCTTTCCGAAGTCTATGACAACAATTGTTTGGCATTCATGGCCTCGAACAAGTCGAGGCAGCTTATTGAGTTGATAACATAATCAACTTGTTCGATTATGTTATCAACTCAATTTCATATTTATTTTCACTTTGCGGTCCTTTTCTGTTCTTCCGTTATTTACACGTGTAGATCATTTCATTGTTATCCACATTTGATATCATCACTTATCACATACTGCCATGACACTCTTGTCTGAACTGTCAAGAATTAACGCAATTGGCAAAGCATAGTGACAGTGGGTCAATAGAGAGCAGGGTCCTTGCCATAATGTGGTTTGTGTGCCAATTTTCGTACGTGCGTTAATCAAGCCGAATAGTTTGGCCGAATATTTGTTGCAACACTATTTAAAATCTTTCTTACAGAAAGCTAATGCAAATTGCAAATTTTAAAATAGTTTCTAGTTAACTATAATGCTGCTAATCATTATAATTAAATAGCTAGTCATAATATATGTATAGGCCTATTTCAAATGAGAGAGAAATAATGGCAGTGCTTTCAGTTTGCTGGAGTGAAATATTATGCAAAATACAGGTTAATTTAACCATAACATGTAAACTGATTCTGATTGGCTGTTCAAAAATAATGCATTAATTGAATGCAGCTTAAAAGCTAACAAGTGCACTAAACATTTTATGATATAGGAAATTAGTATTGAAAACTTTTCAGATGCATTTAAAATCAAACTGATGATATACATATAAATTTGTTCAAATCTGAATGCTTGTATTAAAAATTTCTCTAAAACATATGTATAATGTAATTTATGTTGTTTGGTTAAAATGTGATATAATTACTAATTTATTTATTTTTTTGTAGGGCTATGCACATGTTTCCTCATAGGTTTCTAGGAATTGTTGGAGACCATGAAGATTTTCCAATTGAAAGCTTGAGTGTGTCTAACAATAGAAAATATTTGGCCAGTTGTTCACATGACCAAACAGTTAAATTTTGGAACATTTCCTCTCTAGAAAATGTGCTGGAACATCCAAATGAAAAAGGGAAAAGAAGGAAAACAGATTATCTGTCTTCATCTAAAAGAACAGACTTCTTTGCAGACCTGGTTGAATAAAAACTGTTTATTTAACAACGAATGTGATACAAGCTTACGAGTTTAAAAAAATACTACATGGGAATACTGTCGACCAATTTTATAAAAATGAAAAGTTGGCAGATTCGGAATGTCTTAAATAAATATATAAAAAAACTATATTACATTTGGATTGTGTATGTGTTTATTGCACAATTCCTTCTGGTCTCATGTAGATAGTGGTACCTCCCTGGACTGCTGCCAGTGACTGGTGAATGGGTGGTTGGAAACACCTCACATGCTCCACTGGCAAATTATCTGTGTCGCTGGTTTTTAGATATTTATTTAATATGGCAAAAATCTGACTGTTTAATACCTGAAACCTTCGAATGCGGTCTACCATTTTCTTTAGAGGCTGAACAAAAGAAAAATTAATGCATATTGTCAGAAAAAAATTTAACTGCCAATTTTATTTGATTATACAACATTAAATAACTTACAATTCCTTTGACCATTTCATCCTTTCCATCAGCACGCTGCACACGTAAGATATGGTAACAGAAATCCAAAGCCTCAAATCTTCTCTGTTGGCCAAGCAGGGCTATCATGGTGCAGCCTGCCCAATTCAATCCTTCTCCAAATAATTGTCTGAAAATTACATCACACATTATTTTTAGTCTACATTATATCTATTAAAGCTATGTTGCTGTTTTCCATCAAACATGATAGAGAATTAGATCACCATTCAAAAATTTATGATTCACTTTTCACCCATTTGTGCACTATCTTGATAATAAAATTATATTGTGTGAGAGAGCTTATTAATAAGAAATACAAATACTTACTCAACAGTAAATTCATTCTCTCCAACAGGTATACAATAAACAAACTGTAGTGCACTCCACAATCTGTGGAATTCTGTGCATTCATCAATATTCATTACACCATTCATAGGAGGAGTTCCAATCCAAACAGGATCATCCAGGAAAGATTTAATTCTAGTGAGAATTATCTCAAAAATAGATAGTCCACAACACAGACGTTCTTTTGTCAACAAATCTCCTTCTCTTGCTATAGATGATTGCTGAAAATACAAAAATTGACTAGTAGTACTATAAAATGCTCAATGAATATTTCAGTGTAGTTTAAAATTTTTAAATACAACAATAATATAAATTTAGGAAATGAAGAGAAAATTCTTTATAAGGTATTTTATTACTTGTTTTACATTTATGGGAAAGACAAAATCTTGATTCTTTTTATAACATGCACAAAATAAAAAAGAACATAATATTAGTCAGTTGACAAAATTTATTGAGATAATTATCTCAATAAATTTTGCAGTAATGTATATATGATTGTAAACAAATTTATACAGTGACTCTATTTAATAATAATGTATAACAAAAAATGTTTTAAAAAGGGATATAAGAATTTTTTTTATTATTTATCATAAAAAACATCTATTGATGTCTTAATTAATACAGTATAATTAATTTTGGAGTTAGTTTTTATTTAATTTCTTAAAAAGATATTTTGTGATAAATTTACGGGATGAACTTAAAACAAAAATTTCAGAAATAAAACTGACCTTAAAAAAACACACTTATCACAATGGAATGAATTACTCCTGAATATACTGCAAAACTGGTTCAGTTAATGCAAAAGAGATTAGTTATCTCCTTTTAAACAGAGAATTTATAATATTAAAGACTGTACTATAATAGTAATAATAGTCCAATAATAGTTTTACTTTTTTTTAAATTGAATATTAAATTGCAAAGTTGTAGAAACCAATCCCAATTTCATTTTTTTTAAAATAAGTTTTATACAATATTAATTCTCACTTTAAAACATGCATTCATTCTTTGTTATAAAAACAACATACGGTTGAATTTATTTTGTTTATTTGTATGTTGTTTAGTTTTATATATACATATGTAATGTAAATATTAAATGGTATCACTGTATATACTTTTCCCTGTCTATGGGATAAGACAGGGTGCAGATGTTGCACAAAAAAGAAATAGAATAATGCTAAAACAACAAAGAAAAGAAAACTTAACAATTCCTTAGTGTTAATAATAAATTGGCACTAAGAATGAATAGTGAAGTGATTCAATTTGAAAAATACCTTTTTGAAAGTATGCCTTGTCACCCGATTGGTTGATGGCCTTGGCTGCAGAAGTCCATTTCAATATATATTTATATTTTTTTCAATTTGACGATAACTTAAACTAAGTTAATAACTTTAAATTAACTACTAGAGTGCAGCCTATTATCCAGTCTTTGATTTACAAAAAAAAAAAAATTATATCAGTTTGGTGTTGCAAAAACTGATATGTCACAAAAACAGTAGATGTAACTTTGTTAAGAATTTCTCAACTGTTTTTGTCACACAGGGGGTGATTATTTTTTCATGCAAATTATTACCAGAGATAAGTCTTGGGTTCATTATTATGACCCAAAGAAAAAAATAAAGTATAATATTGTCACCCTTATTCTCATAGCCCATTAGGAAGTTCCAAACCACTTTTTTGCTCAGAAGACCATACCAACTAATTTTTGGAATGAGTAGTAGTAGTAGTAATAGTTTACATGGAAAATGACAAGGAGAAACATCCAATTCAGTGAAATATTGTGAAACTTTATGAACAGGGTCAAGAGAAGTATTAACAGTGTATAATCAGAAAGAAGTATCTTTGCACTACAACAAAAGAATGCCACACAATAAGGAAGTAGCAAAGATGCTTAAAAACCTAAAGTTAGAGATTATTCCACAACTAACTCACAGCTCAGATCTGACATCATCAGATTTCACTTTTTGAGATTTGATCTGATCTCAAAATTAAGAGAGCTGTTGTAAAGTCAATACTTTTTATTGTATGTGAAAGTTAAAGCTGTTGTAAGGAAATGAATCAAGGGAGAAGAAAAAAATCAAGTTTTACTATGCATGGAAATAAAAAAAATGGATTGAATAATTACACAAATATGTCACTATTATTTTTTTAACAGGATTATCCAGTAAACAATTTTTACTATTTTTTATAATTATTTTTTCTCTTTCAAAACTAATTTTATAAAGATACTTTATTATTTACAAGTGTTGATTGATAATTTTATATTGATCACAAAAATGATAGAAATGTTAAATAAAAAGAAGTAGAAAAATTGTATGTTACACAAAATTGAATTTACATTTTTGATACAAATTGCACAATTACTTTTTTTTACTAATTTAAATTTAACATTATAAAGTTAACAAAAATTCTTTTAGTTGCTTTGAGAAAGGCATAATTTAAAGACTGCAAATGTTACATATTTTTTATAGGTGTAACATTTACATTAACTGATTAAATTTTAATCATTTACTAAGAGAATTAGTTAAAAAACATAATATTCAAGTCTTTTTAATTTTCATTTTAAAAAGTAACAATTTATTTAAAGTTTTTTATTTATTAACCTTTTCATAATTACTTACCTATAATATTTCAAATTCACACTAAAACCAATGTGCCTCAACTTACCTTGCTAGTACCAAGTCTTTCAACATTTTGGACAACTTGCAGAGGTGCATATTTAGCTTCTAATCTCTTAAGTTTTGTTTCTGGTTTTTCACCATCTAATACAAAAATTGTATTCATTTTAAAAACTCATGAAAATTATAACATTATTTTCTTAAAGAAATATATGCAGATTTTACAAACAAATTGCTGTATTTTATTAACAATTTATACTCTGATTGAAAAAATTAATAAAGAATAAAACAATTGCTACTATATATATATAGTATCAAAAATGAATATATATAAAAATATTACAATTTAATTTAAATCTAAGGAAATACTAGAGTGTGATTTTATTGGATCAATTTTTTATAAAATATATATTAATATATTACAAACCTTTACAATATGGTCTTGGCAAAATATTTTGGAAAGGAGCAGCATGTAGTAAGTCACATACCTCTTCTTGTGACTAAAATTACAGTTATACATTTAAAAATTATTTAAAATTTAAGCAACATACAATTGTTTTTGTTCTTCAAAATAACTTACCAGACTTTGTTCAATTAGTAGACAAAACAAGAGTGCATTTCCCACCTCTCTAAAACTTTGGAACATTTCTGTTTTTACATCAGAATACTGAACAATATCAGTTAATTGTGCTTGATAATACTGCAGCACTCCTAATTGAAATTTTTAGATTTCATTTTATTATATATTTCACAGTATATAATACAAATATTGCAAGTTGTTTGGCTTTATAAGATACTCATTCATGTTTTTTAAATGTAGAAGGTTCAAATAAATATTATATATATATATATTGCAAAGTTGTAGAAACCAATCCCA